>NC_079193.1:184635205-184709299 GCF_029499605.1 Hyla sarda
TGTCAGTATACAGCATAATAATGATTAGCATAATAAACTGCATATAATAGTAGCAAAGTGTATTGTATTCATAATAAAAAATGTTTAATAAAATGTCTAAAAATTATATATTTTTTTTGTCCTGCACTCCCAAAAAATGGAAAAGCTATTGACCAAAAAGTCATTTGTATATGAAAATTGTAGCAATAAAAACGGCATGCTTTTAGGAAATAAGAAGCCTCCTTCCAGCTCTGTAAAGATAAAACTAAAGTTATGGGTAGAAATGAGCGAAGTTACAGTGATTCGATTCGTGAGCCAAACTTCTCAGCTCGGCAGTTGATGACTTTTCCTGCATGAATTAGTTCAGCTTTCCGGTGCTCCGGTGGGCTGGAAAAGGTGGATACAGTCCTAGGAGTCTCTGGTAATAATGCCCAAATTGGCTTTGTTACAAAGGGGTTCAACTCTTCCTACTATATCAGCAACAAATTGTACACTCGCATAGGGAGCTTATAGGAGTTTTACTATTGGGTTGACTGTGAATTTTGTCCTGTATAGTCAGGTGAGTGAAGAGACCAGAGTGGTGAGGAAATAAGCTGACATGACACTACAGTGTGGCTGTTTTCGTATGGAAAGTGATAGAATAGTGGTGTGTATTACTGCATTGCTGTTTATTTACTGGAATAACCCCTTTAAAGTTTGTGTATTCAATATATACAATCAGGTCCATAAATATTCGGACAGTGACACAATTCTAACATTATTGGCTCTATACACCACCACAATGGATTTGAAATGAACCAAACAAAATGTTCTTTAACTGCAGACTGTCAGCTTTAATTTGAGGGTGTTTACATCCAAATCATGTTAACGGTGTAGGAATTGCAACAGTTTGCATATGTGCCTCCCACTTGTTAAGGGACCAAAAGGAATGGGACAATTTGCTTCTCAGCTGTTCCATGGCCAGGTTTGTGTTTCCCTCATTATGCCAATTACAATGAGCAGATAAAAGGTCCAGAGTTAATTTCAAGTGTGCTATTTGCATCTGTTTCTGTCAACTCTTAAGATGAGATCCAAAGAGCTGTCTCTCTCAGCAAGCCATCATTAGGCTTTAAAAAAAAAAAAAAAAAAAAAAAAGAGCCAAAACATTAGGCGTGGCCAAAACAACTGTTTGGAACATTCCTGAAAAGAAGGAACGAATCGTTGAGCTAAGCAACACCAAAAGCCCTGGAAGACGAAGGAAAACTGTGGTGAATGACCGAAGAATTATTTCCCTGCTGAAGAAAACCCCCTTCACAACAGTTGTCCAGATGAAGAACACTCTCCAGAAGGTAGGTGTATGTGTGTCAAAGTCAACAATCAAGAGAAGACTTCACCAAAGTGAATACACAGGGTTCACCACAATATGGAAACCATTGGTGAGCCTCAAAAACAGGAAGGCCAGATTAGAGTTTGCCAAACGGCAGTTAAAAAAGCCTTCACAGTTCTGGAACAACATCCTATGGACGGATGAGACCAAGATCAACTTGTACCAGAGTGATGGAAAGGGAAGAGTATGGAGAAGGAAAGGAACTGCTCATGATCCTAAGCATACCACCTCATCAGTGAAGCATGGTGGTGGTAGTGTCATGGCATAGTGGGCATGTATGGCTGCCAATGGAACTGCTTCTCTTGTATTTATTGATGATGTGACTGCTGACAAAAGTATCAGGATGAATTCTGAAGTGTTTCGGGCAATATTGTCTACTCATTAGGCAAAATGCTTCAGAACTCATTGGGAGGCGCTTCACAGTGCAGATGGACAATGACCCAAGGCATACTGCAGAAGCAACAAACAAGTTTTTTTAAGGGAAAGAAGTGGAATGTTATGCAATGGCCAAGTTAATCACCTGATCTGAATCCGATTGAGCGTGCATGTCACTTGCTGAAGACAAAACGGAAGGGAAAATGCCCCAAGAACAAGTAGGAACTGAAGACAGTTGCAGTAGAGGCCTGGCAGATAATCACCAGGGATGAAGCCTAGCAATGTCTGGTGATGTCTATACGTTCCAGATAGATGAGCGATCTTACAGTAAATTCGATTTGTCACCAACTTCTCGGCTCAGCAGTTGATGACTTTTCCTGCTGAAATTAGTTCAGCTTTCAGGTGCTCCCGTGGGCTGGAAAAGGTGGATACAGTCCTAGGAGACTCTTTTGGTCCCTTAACAAGCGGGAGCCACATATGCAAACTGTAATTCCTACACTGTTCACCTGATTTGGATGTAAATACCCTCAAATTAAAGCTGAGAGTCTGCAGTTAAAGCACATCTTTCGTTTGTTTCATTTCAAATCCATTGTGGTGGTGTGTAGAGCCAAAAAAAATTAAAATTGTGTTGATGTCCCAATATTTATGCACCTGACTGTAATTCCCGAACCAACATTGTCTACCATTTGTTATACTACTTACTGAATGTGTGTTTTTTTTTTTTTTTTTTTTATGTACTACAGTAAGGAACGTCATACAAAGAGTAGTAAGACAAGGCATGAAAAATCTAAAAAGGTATGAATATTTGTTTTGAAATGCAACACTGTGAAGTTAGTTGTCTAACACACTAAATTTTTTATTTTTTTTTTTGGAAGAAATTTACTTTCAATAGTTTTTTATTGGTTTTAAAACATAAAAGAAACAAGTAACCACAGTGTTACATACATATATATCAGCAAGTATTCCGACGCTGTCATCTCCCTGTGTCCCCCAACTGTTTGGGGCCAGGCGCACACAAATTACAGAATACAACATTAACAGTGTACAACAAATCTGTCCGTCTTTTTCCTCTATCATAACTAACGGGAAGCCTTCACTGCTGTTTTATTCTTCATTTTCAAGTCGTGCTTTGCTACTTTTAGGAACATGCGTCACAATGGGCTTAAATGCTAATTTCTATAATTTGTAATGATTTATGTCAAAGATATGTTTCTTAATAGGCATCTTTATTTTGGTATCCCCCGTAGGAGGCTCTCTCCCTGCCCCTATGTTAGAGAAACTCCCTCAATCAACTTTTATGCTGTAAGCAGATGCTGCCCAACCCGACCATCTGATGTGGAATTTAGCTAACGATCCCGAACCTCTGGCCAGTGTGTATTCAAACGCATAGGTCAAATTAAGTCTATCTACTACCGTTGTGCGTGTAGGTATCGAGGCAGTCTTCCAGCATTTAGTCAGTGCTATTTTTGCTATTACACAAAAAATACAAAAGAAATCTCTCATTGCATGCGGTATTTCATGCACACCTATAAACAGGAGTACTAGCTGTGGAGACCAATGCACTCTAGCTCTCTGAATCTCTGTCAACAGCGCTCTGCAGTCCTCCCAGAATGATTTTATGAGAGGGCATTTCCACAATATGTGGACCAATGTTCCTTTCTGATCGCAGCCTCTCCAACATGTATTAGTAGAGCCCGGATATGCTAGCGCCACTTTGTCCGGCGTGAAATACCATCTTAAAATGGTTTTGTAAGCTGATTCTATGTGTGAGGAACACTGCAGAGCCCTGTGAACACCCCGGAAAGCCCTCTGCCATTCCCCAATTGGTATAACAATGTTCAAGTCTCTCTCCCACAGTCTAAGCGGATAGGATTTATTGCAAGTGTTCGTTTGAGTGTATAGTAAATATAGTGGCGAGAGCCCCTTTATCTGTGAAGCTAGATATGTAAGGGTGGTAGGATTCATGGATATCTGAGTCGGTTTCAATGATCCCAGAAAATGACGAATTCTAAGAAATTTATAAAAATCAGTGCTAGGTAGATTGTACTTCTTCTGTATGTCCCCAAATGTCATTAGTCCATACTCCTCATATAGCTGTCCAATTGTGTTAATATTAGCTTTAATCCAGTTTGACAGGTCTATATCTCGTATGGAAGCTTGAACAAACGTCAACGGTAGGCTCAAGGGGCTCATGTCCACCCGGCCCTCCACTTTCGATAGGTAACTGGACCACGCTCTCAGAGAGGCGCGAACCATAGGGTTACGGACAGTCGGGACCTCTACATTCCATACTGGAGTGTATAAAACGTCATGTAGTGAAAATGGATCAACCGATAAACTCTCTATCTTCACCCAAGGGGGGGGGGGGGAGGACGACCACCAATGCCGCAGGAAGGATACCAATGTGGATACATAATATCCTTTTATATCTGGAGATCCCAAACCTCCTGCTAATTTAGATTTGGCCATAATAGCTGCATTCAAGCGAGGTTTCTTACCGGCCCAAATAAATCTAGAGAGAATAGATGTGGCCTTCCGAAAAAAAGATTCTGGAATGTGAATTGGCATCGTGCGAAACAAATACAGTAACTTCGGCAGTAAAAACGTCTTGAACGCCGCTATGCGGCCCATCCAAGATATCTCCATCGAAGAGTATTTATGTACCGCAGAGGTCAAGTCCGCTAATAATGGTTCATAATTTAGAGCATATAAAAGGGAGTGTGGCGAAGCCAAGTTGACTCCCAGGTATTTAATGCTATTTGGGCACCATTCAAAGCTATATGTAGACTTCAAGGACTGCGTAATACAAGGTGAAAGATTCAGTGGGAGTGCTTGCGTCTTGTTTGTATTTAAATGATAATAGGAAAGCACTCCATATTCCTCTATAGTTTTCATGACCTCCGAGAGAGAGGACAGTGGGTTGGTCAGGGATAGTATAACATCGTCTGCATATAAAGAAATGAGGTGCGAAACACCAGCTATATCTACTCCAGATATATTATCGTTTAACCTAAGGGCCTGGGCCAGGGGTTCAATGGACAGGATGTATATTAGAGGGGAGAGGGGGCAGCCCTGTCTCGAGCCATTTGTGATCAGAAATTCCCTAGATAGGGAACCATTTTGCCAATACTCTGGCTGTGGGACAGGAATAAAGAGAGGAAATAGCAGTGAGAATAGGACCTACGATACCCATCTGCTGTAGGACCGAGAAGGCAAACGACCAACGGAGTCGGTCGAATGCCTTCTCGGCGTCCAGGGCTAGGACCAAAGCCCTCAATTTCTAGATTATAAAAAACATTCAGGAGCCTACGTGTGTTATCCGACGTTTGTCTTCCAGCTACAAAGCCTGCTTGGTCTGAGCTAATTATGGAGGGTAATACAGCGGCCAATCTAGAAGCTAAAAGTTTCGCTAGGATCTTTATATCTTGGTTTAATAAAGATATAGGGCGGTAGTTTTGCGGTGCATCTACAGATTTACCGGGCTTTGGTAGAGTGGTTATAAGTGCCTGTAAATTTTCCTTGGGTAATTTCCCAGTCAGCATAGCTGTCTGGCAGAATTTAAGCAGATATGGGGATAAGAGTATAGCGTATTTTTTATAATATAAGCTAGAAAAACCATCGGGTCCGGGTGCTTTCCCTACTGGTAAAGATCTTATGGTATCTAACAGTTCTTGATGACTAATCTCCACATTAAGCGCCTTTATTTGTCCCTCTGTAAGAGAAGGCAAGTTTAATTTAGCCAAATAATGTTGAATAGCTGGCATGGGGTCAGTCTCAGGCAGTGCCCGGTCTCCTAAATTATATAAATGGGAATAAAAGGTTGCAAAACCGTCTGCAATGTCAGCCGGGGTATATAACTTAGTTTGCGAAGTGGGATGTATTAGGAAGGGTATTCGGGATTTAATTTGTCGTTTTTTAAGTCGATGGGCTAGCAGCTTACCTGCTTTGTTATCTTGAGCATAATAACGTGCTTGTAACTTTCGGTGTGCTTTTTCATATGTGTGTAAAAATAAACTGCGAAGTTCCTGCCGTATAGAAAAAAGAGAAGAAGCAGTTAGTGTGGAAGGAGAGGAAATATTCTCCCGTTCCGCTATTTGTAGGCGGGACAAGACATCTTTTAGTTTACTATCTCTTTGTTTTTTTAGTATGAAACTGTATTTAATACTTAGACCCCTAATAACTGCTTTATGGCAGTTCCAGAGGGAAACAGGACTGTCTACCGTAGTATCGTTTATGTGAAAATATTCAGTTATATCTTTTTCAAGCCTTCCAGAATGTTCACAATGAGATAGCAAAAAAGGGTTAAGTCGCCATGAGTGTGCACGGGGGGAGGACATAGTGTCTTTCAGTTCTATGGATATAGCTGCGTGGTCCGACCACTGAATAGTTTCTAAAGTAGTACCAGTAACTGAATTTAGTAAAGATGCATCAATCAAAAACATATCCACTCTAGAATAAGAATTATGTGCAGCTGAATAGAAAGAAAACGATTTGTCTGTGCCATGTTCAATTCTCCATGGGTCATATAATTCCCTCTCCCATGCCCACCTGGCCAGAACTGAGGAAGACGCTCTAGTATGTGAAGTAGTGTCTAGAGCGGGATCCCACACTGAATTATAGTCACCCCCGAGTATCAGTGACCCCCACGTTTGTTTCATTATCCTCCTGTAAAGTGAATTGAGAAAACCCAACTGTCCTGCATTAGGAGCGTATAATGAGACCAAAGTTAACGGGATATTATTAATCGTGCATCTCAAAATGACATATCTACCTTTTGTATCAGCGTAAACTTCTTTCAGCTGGAAAGCGACTGTGTTTTTAATTGCTATCAAGGAACCCCTGGACTTAGTTTTGTAGTGAGACTGATAAATATGTGGATAAGCTGTGTGCTTCAGTCTAAAGGCGTCCCTTGAGAGCAAGTGCGTTTCCTGAGCAAATATCACATCACTTCTAAGCGCCTGTGCCTCTTTCCAGAAATATGAACGTTTACAAGGTGTGTTAAGCCCATTAGCATTGATACTACCTATGCGGATCCCCATTGGACCAGCATAATTCATCTATATAATTAAGTTGAGTGCCTAAGTAACGGGAAGGGGTGTGAGTCTCCCAGCCAGCACCCACACCCCTACAGTGCAGAAGCAAAGCATCACTAACGAAGGCATGAGCAACATTTAAGCGACTTAGACAGAAAAAAACTTTCACCATAAAGAAAAACATAAAATAAGAAAAACACACGAGCCATAGGCCCAACTCAGAAGAGCCCAAAAAACGAAGTGGGGCAACAGTCCAGTCCGAAGCCATAAGTGGACCTACACAGCCCTCCCGAACCTGCAGATAGTAAAATGGTTTCAGTCACCAACTTCAGCTAGGCTACAGCCCATTCTTTTCGTAACTTGGGAGCGGAGTTGGTAGATCTAGATGATCTGCCTTGTATTGGAGGTAAGTTCCATGATGAGAGGAGAGATTGTCCTTCGGACGCTGAGCGAATGACATGAGTTTTATTGTCCCTTCGTACCAATAAACGAGCAGGAAATCCCCATCTGTATGCGATATTTGCTGACCGGAGGGCCAGAGTGATGGGTTGCAATAGGCGTCTCGCTTGCATTGTTGCCGCTGACAAATCAGCATACACTGCCACCTGATGGTAGGGGGCAGGGAGTCCATTATTTTTCCTAGAGTACTCCATAATTTTTTCTTTTATGGTAAAAAAATGGACCCTTGCCAGTATATCTCTTGGGACCGATTCGTCCAAATGGCGGGGTTTAGGTATCCGATGAGCTCTGTCAACCTCCAGTTCCTGAGGTGTGCAATCTGGTAGCACAGTGTGGATTAAGGAGCGTACATATGAAGGAATGTCCATAGGCTGTATTGACTCCGGGACCCCTCTCAATTTAAGGTTGTTGCGGCGGCTCCTGTCCTCCAGATCAGCTATCTTTTCTCTTAGCATAATCACCTCCTCCTCCAACTCTGTATGGGAGTCTATTAGTATGTTGTGAGATTCAGAGAATTCCTCCATCTTGTTTTCAAGGTGATCTATCCGCCCACCGAGTTCATCTATTGTGCTGTTCAGTGGGGATATTGTTTTTTGCATATCTTGTAAAAAGGTCTGTCTCAGTATCAGTAGCATATTTTTCATGGCAGTGTCTGTCAATGGCGCTCCAGACACCTCCAGTGAGCCAAGAGCACCCAGTTCCTCCACCTCCCCCTCCTTAGCGTCCAGCAAGCCCTGTACCTCCGCTCTGGGTGATGTGGAAGCTGCCTCCTGCGATGAGCCGAGTTCTGGTGTCTCAGCTGGAGGAGGGGAGGCCGGATCCAGCAGTGCAGGCCCCGCTCCTCTTCCATGCAGGCTCCCCGAACGGAGCGCCGGACTTTCGCGGCCGCCATCCTCTGTGTGGTTCCTCTCCCCGTTCTCTGCTGCCAAGGAGCTGTGCAGCGCCGGGTCTGACGTAGATCTGCGGGGAGGCAGTTCAACCTGTATGCGAGGTGGGTCCGGAGAGCGGGGCCGCGATGTTGCTGCGAATGTCCCGGAGTCGGCGCCATCTTGCTCCCTCTGCTTGCTTCTTGTGAAGCTAAATTTAGCAAGAGTCCCTTGTCGTGCGATCCTTTTTCTGCGGCCGGACATGCTGGGTGATGGTTCCCCACTCTTTGAACCAAAAAAAGATCGTGGTGACCGCTTGTTTAGTTGCTTTTTCGGGCTACAGGATCGGAGCTCCTATGCTATGCAGCCATCCACCTCGGCAGCCAGACCACGCCCCCCTTTTGGAAGAAATTTGAGGCAGATCTAAGGCAGCTTGACTTGCCTGTCCTGTTTTAGGGTTTGTTCACACTGAGGAATTTGAGCGTAATTTCTTCACACAGAATTGTGCATTCGAATTCTGCCATGTGAACTCTTCCATTAGTGTGAATAGGTCTTCCATGGACTCATTCACACTGCGGAACTTCAGCAGTGCAGAATTCAGCCGCTTAAAATTGATCTGTGCAAATAATGAACCTGTTCATTCTTTGTGCGGGATTCCACGAGCACTGCATTGCTGTCAATGGTGATGATGCAGGGCTGCACGGTCCTATAATCTAAGGAATTCGGCGGTGGGATCTCCGCTCGTGGAATTTCGGGAGCAGATATTCTGCTCAAATTATTCAATATGAACATACTCTTAGTTTCCACCCCTCACAATTCTGACACCATAGAGTTACTAAACAACTAAAGTAAAATAAAAAAAATAGGTGAACCCTTTAGAATTGCCTGAATTTCTGCATTGATTACTTAAAATATGGTATGGTTGTTATTTAAGTCACAATTATTTATAAACACATTCTAAAACTAATAAAACAGTACCGTTCATGTCCATGAACAAGTTAAATGGGCACTGTCATTTCAACAAACTTTACGTAAGTCAGTATTACAAATGAATATACCAATGGTGTTATCTATCTGGTCAGAGAAAAATGCCTCTTTCTCCTCTTATCAGGCTTCTTTCCTGCTTCATAATTATACCCTTCCATTCACTCTGATAAAACATCTCAACTTCATCTTGTGTTTACAGGATTAATTAGCAGCTCAATGAGGGATCGGTTTATATGCTGCCTAACCTAATCTACAGAGAGGGGTGAGGGTTGAGTGCCTGAAGCCAACAGAGACTGCAAGGAAAATGCACACGCTTACTGTGTGTATTAGTAAAGTGGAACTCTCCTTCAGGACCTAGTGAATATATTTTCTCGTCCAAAAAATATTTGATGCATGCATCGAAGTGAATAACACACTGACACGTTGTTCAGAAAAGAAATTCTTCCTTTCTTTTTATTAACAGCATTTCACAGGTTCATATAGACTTCAGTATTAACATAAATTAGGATTTTCTGCTGCAGATTTCAATGTAAACTGAACACAGCTTCAAATCCTGCGCATCAAATCTGCGCAAAATACTGTACGTGTGGATAGACCCCAAATGGGTTATCCAGGAATAGAAAAACAGCTACTTTCTTTTAAAAAAAAAACTGGAGACAGATGGGGAGCAGTTTTTGAAAGAAAGTAGTTATTTTTTCCCTTCCTGGATAGCCCCTTTAAGAGCTGATGCTGTTGTATATTGTGATCCGTGCTGTTCCTGAGGCTATGCTAGAAAAATAAGAGCATAATCCCCTCTCTTCTGTGTGTTTAGCCTTGTATGGAAGCCTTCATTCACTAATCTTGTAACTTTTATACAACAGAGACTAGAATATGAATGTATGAAAAATATAGGCCATACACATGCCCAGATATAACACACTACCTCTTGGCAATTATTACAGAAAATTATGTTGTCCCTACCAAGGACTGAGGTGCCTTATAAAACATAACTTTTAATTGTATTAATTAAAATATTGGTCCAACAACAATCAATAGAAAACATAGTCACTAAAAAGTCGTGCGTTGACACATAACCTGCGTCTTTTGATAAGAATTTAAGCAAATGAAAACATAATCATTACAATGAAAATTAATGAACCATCACCATTCAGTGATTGTATGCTCCTTCATAAAAGATATTGTCACTTTCATATAAACAACAATTCCCTTATCCCAACTCGTTTCCATGTAGGGGTATGGTATATGAAGTTTCCCCCCACATTTCTTCAGGGGATTTAGATATATAATTAATAAATTCTCTGGAGTCATATATCATATTAGTAGATGTCACTGTGTATATCCCCTTTCAGATGGGCTGATTATAAGCAGTAACATCAACATGAAAGATCAACATCAAACAACCAGCGTTGGTAAACACCCGGCTCTCCAAATATTAACTGTGTCCACAGATCAGTAGAGGCAAAAAAAACCTGTAACGACAAAAAATTATAGGCATCTCCCTTAGCAACCAGTGTATGACTTACCCCTTTAACTGTTTGTCATGCATTGGCAAGCAAGTACTCACTGTTTTGCTGGATCAAGTATAGTGGGAGAGCACCGGGCACTGCAACAACAATATGCCCATACTTAATACCTTATTTAATCAGGATACATGGAGCATATAAACAAAAATAGCCACATAATGCAAAATAAACAAAAAAAACAAATAGGCATTAGTATGTTATACAATTTACTTACATACGGCTGTTCAGGAAGAGGTATATATGAAACACTGCAGTGGCAGCGAGTGCCGGAGCAGTGTCCGGAGTGTCTGCGTGTCAGATGAACACGCCGGCGTCTCCATGAAGCCGGCGCGCATCCTATTTACGTCATCGGAGGCCCGACTCTATGACGCCGCACATGGGGGCGGACCTCCACTCAAGTCCTAGAATCCCGAGAACGGGGTAAACCGGACTTAGTATCATTAGAACGTTGGATGCGGCAGCGCCTTAAGTGCAACAAAATATAAGAGCAATCACTGATTTAGGCTAAATACATGGGGCAGGTATTAGATAGTAAAGATTTAAATATGAAACAATTTTGCCCAGTACTGGGTATCTTATTCCCCAGTCTGCGCAAGATTGTAGCAGTCTCTCATAGTCATAGCTGTCAGGTGATCTGTGTTATGTTGTAACAGTCTCTCTTAGTTTTATACAACACGTAACTTTTATACAACAAAATGGAGTTAAAAAATACCTTCATTAAAACATATAGCTTATTGTATGCATTAAAATAAAAAACGAACTAATAGTGGACAGTTCACAGTAAAAAAAAAATGTAAATGCAGTGTGAAAAGTACTAAGCAAAACAACTAAAGCTAGCATATATATCGAGGTGCAACGTCTGACTGCAGTTCACCTATTGAAGCTACAGACCAATCTAAATTGCACAGTTTATAAATTAATGCAGAATCTCGGGGACAAACATTATTTCAAAGCCTACACTTATGGTTCCCATAGACTCATGCACAGGTGATGTAGAGATGTATAGTGTCTAATGTGCTATATAAGGGGCTTCAGTGCAGTCAGGCTTGGAAAATTACAATCTTACCCATAGTGGAAATGCCAGCAGTGCTCTCCCGACCTCAACGCACGTTTTGGAACCCTGTTGGGGCCCATTCAGATTATGGAATCTCTGCTTTTCCAAGTTGTTGCAGCAGAAACCCATAGAAAACAATGTGAGACTTATATGGGACTATTACCCTGCAAGAGTTGTAGACAGTAACTCAATATTTGTTTTGTTTTTTTTGCAGACTTTTTACATAGAGCCAATTAAAAACAACCAAGACGTGTTTCAGTTTCTGGTACGTACTCCTTTAGACATCAGTTCCATTTGACCAATGCAATCTTACAAATTGACTAAGTTCACAAGTTACAATTAACTGTTTATGCTTATGAGCACTACCACTGTATAGGTTTCCCTGTATAGGCAGTATGAAGGGAAGTGTATGGGGACCTTAAAACTTAGTTTTTATTTATTATTTACATAAAATATTGCACTTACAAAAAAATAAACATCGTGAAGCTCCAACGGCCGCCACCAGTGTCCATGCTGTCAGTCTATTCAATATACTTGTGCTGGTTTGCACTGTTCCGCATTCAATACAGTTTCTTTAGTGTTCCTTGGCTGTATATGTCTCAATAAAGTTTGCACATATATTGATTAGTTTTCCACCATATACATGGGTTCCCAGTCATGTACGCATGGATACATCACATTATATTATATCCATGTGTCACAAACTTCCAATCAATCTGTATATTGCACAATGTCCTCTGTTGTATGTATCTGCATAGTATACGATCTTATTATGCTGAGTACACAATTGCACCTAGTCCCTTGTATTGCACTATAGTTTGCTCCGTATCACATATTGTACAGTATTCGTATTTATATTGCATATCTGGACATCATCCACATTTAGAAAATAGATCCTAGGCGTTTCATTCGCTATGATTCGACAGGGATCTTGTTTAGCATTGTTTAGATTTCTTTAGCTTCAGATACTTGTGTGCGGCTCTGATGGCGGCTGTACCACTTTTAACTATTTGTGCCTACTTTTATATCTGTAACCCCTCCTACTGTTTCCCTCACATGACCTGCGAGTCCAATCAGCTCTCTGTGTGTCAGTCTCAGCCTCTGCTTCTTTGTGCTTCATTTTTGTTTCATTTTCTCTTCATGCATCAGGTATGTGTGGGCGGGTTTACTTTAGTCTTTGCTCAGGTATGCGTATCTTGCGTCCTTCTGAGTATCATTCCGGGTAGTAACCTTTCACGCTTGTGTTCCAGCAGGATATGTCCCGATAACAATAGGTTGCGCTTGTAGCACCTATTAACTCTTGCATTGCCCTGCTGTTACAGGAAGGTATTCTTTTATAGTTTAGGAGTTAACAGTAGTATCATACTGTGTTTTATTTTCCAGCTGGAACTATGATTCCTTATAGCCCTATTACAAGGTGTTATGCTTTTTGTAGGTTTATAGTTGTCCATCCATTTTTGTGTATGGTTAAGATTAATATTTCAGATTAGTGACATTTCATGAGGTTTTTTTTTTTTTTTGTTTTTTTTTGTGCTCTGGCATTTCTCAAATGGGTTTGTACATTTTGACATTATTCAATGAAGCTGACATATGACACAATCATTTAAGCCATGAGGTTTGACACTCTAATTTATATGTCCAGAATGCTTCCCTCTGCAGCAGTGTCTTGTCCCTGTCCCCTCCTCTTTTTGGAGGGGGTATTACCGCAATTATTTGTGCTCTCAAATCCTAGGCTTTACTTTCATGATATGCTGCAAAGTGGGTGCCTACTGGGGTTTCCCTTGCATGCGTAATGTCTCCAACATGTTCCTGCAGGCATTTTCTGAAGGGTCTGTATGTCTTGCCGATGTAGTTCTTTGTGCACGGGCAGGTAAAAATATAGACCACCCCTTTTTGTTTTGCAGTTAGAGAATTGATGCATAGTATATTTCTCTTGTTGTTGCACTCTGAAATTTTACTTTTTTCTATGTATTGGCACAGAGTACATTTATTGCATGGAAAGGTCCCCTTGTGTGTTTGGCTAAGCCATCCCTCTCTAGATTCTGGTTCAAAGTTACTTTTTGTTGTTCTGTCACATACATTTTTACCCCTTTTGTATGTGATTTGGGGGGTGTCTGTCTGCAAGCACGGTGTCCAATTTTAGAATACCCCATTATTTTTTAAGGCTATCTTTCACCTCCCTGGCTTTGTCATCATATACACCTATTATCCTAGAGGCAACTCCTTCTTGCTCTTTTTTGGGGGTTAGTAAGGGATAGTAATTGGGTTCTCTGGCATCTCAGTGCCCACTGGTAGGCCCTCTTTAGTATTTTGTTGGGATAGCCCCTATTGCTAAGTCTTGTTCTTAGTTCTGCAGCTTTTTTGAGACTTTTTTGAGACTTAAAGGGGTATTCCAGGAAAAAACTTTTTTCTATATATAAACTGGCTCCACAAAGCACTTCTATTAAAAAATCTTAATCCTTCCAATAATTATCAGCTGCTGAAGTTGAGTTGTTCTTTTCTGTCTGGCAACAGTGCTCTCTGCTGACACCTCTGCTTGTCTCAGGAACTGCACAGAGTAGAATAGGTTTGCTTTGGGTATTTGCTTCTACTCTGGACAGCCCCCTGAGACAGGTGTCATCAGAGAGCACTTAGACAGAAAAGAACTCCACTTCAGTAGCTCATAAGTACTAAAAGGGTTAAGCTTTTTTAATAGAAGTAATTTACAAATCTGTTAAACTTTCTGGAGCCAGTTGATATATAAAAAAAAAAGTTTTTTCCTGGATAACTCCTCTAAGAATAGGGGTTAACCCAGCAAAATACTAGAGGGCCTACCATAGGGCACTGAAATGCCAGATAACACAAATACTAACCCCCCCCTCAAAAAAAGCAAGAAGGAGTTGCCTCTAGGATAATAGGTGTATATGACGAGGAAGCCAGGAAGGTGAAAGATATCCTTCAAAAATATTGGTGTATTCTAAAATTGGACACAGTGCTATCAGACATAACAGACCCCCCCCCCCCCCAATCACATACAAAAGGGGTGAAAATGTATGTGACAGATTGACAAAAAGTAACTTTGAACCAGAATCTAGAGAGAGATGGCTTAGCCAAAAACCTGTAAATAAATGTACTATGTGTCGATACATAGGAAAAAAAGTAACACATTTCAGAGTGCAACAAAAAGAGATAAATATACTATGCATCAATTCTATATGTTAACCTGCCCGTGCCCGAAGAACTACATCGGCAAGACTTACAGACCCTTCAGAAAATGCCTGCAGGAACATGTTGGAGACATTACGCATGCAAGGGAAACCCCAGTAGGCATCCACTTTGCAGCATATCATGAAAGTAAAGCCCAGGATTTGAGAGCACAAATAGAAGTGATACTCCCTCGAAAAAGAGGGGACAGGGACAAGACACTGCTGCAGAGGGAAGCATGAGGGAAGCATTCTGGACATATAAATTATAGTCTGTCAAACCCCGTGGCTTAAATGACTGTGTCATATGTCAGCTTCATTGAATAATGTTAAAATGCACAAACCCATTTGAGAAATGCCAGAGCACAAAAAAACTTTGTTTCATGAAACAAAGGAGGGAAAATGTAGGAGGGGTTACAGATATAAAAGTAGGCACGAATAGTCAAAAGTGGTACACACAAGTATCTGAAGCTAAAGAAAATATGCTAAACAAAATCCCTGACAAATCAAAGCAGATGAAATCAAAGCAAACAAACTAATGCCCTCTAAAGGAAACAGCCAAGTGTCAAAACGCACATGTCATAAACGCTTGCATAGTCAAAGGACAAGGTGCAATATATAAAATATATACAGCAACAGGAGAATACAGCAGCACACTGCTAGCACAAAGATATAGGTGAAACATGAGTATATAGATAGAACATGAAAAGCTATACAGCTGTAATGCAATGAATGAAGATATGAAACTATGAAAATATGAGGTACACTAGCTTGCAAATTTGGCGCCAAATAGCGTGGACCGTCCCACCACGGTAAGGTGACCTCATTCTGGGACGGACCCTACACTGTGTATATACCTCTGTGTGAACAGTACAGCAGGCATGCAAGGTCTGCTGTACTGTTCACACAGAGGCATATACACAGTGTAGGGTCCGTCCCAGAATGAGGTCACCTTACCGTGGTGGGACGGTCCATGCTATTTGGCGCCAAATTTGCAAGCTAAGTACCTCATAGTTTCATATCTTCATTTATTGCATTACAGCTGTATAGCTTTTCATGTTTTATCTATATACTCATGTTTTATCTAAATACTCATGTTTCACCTATATCTTTGTGCTAGCAGTGTGCTGCTGTATTCTCCTGTTGCTGTATATTAAGCCCAGCAGCCTGCACCTGCAAGCCAGTTTTTTACAATAGTTTGGATCAATAGTGCTGGCCAATTTATCCTTTGGTTAATATATATATATATATATACACACACACACACACACACACTGATATATGGATATCGAAAAGGATGAAAGGATGGCACTCGCCACCTCAAGTATTCTTTGTCAATGACCTGAGGAAGTGGGAGTATCCCACGAAACAGCTGTTGTCATTCCTGGGAGTGTCCCGGCGTCCGCACCTGCTGCACTATTGCGGTCTTCCACATGTCGACACTTTTGGATCATCATGCAATAAAGAAATCATATCCAAAGAATACTTGAGGTGGTGAGTGCTATTCTTTTCTATATCCATATATTATGAATCTGCGGTATGTGCACTCTAGGATTTAGCACCCCACCAGCTCCTGCATAGGGATTCTACACTGGCAAAGAATCCCAGGCATTAGTGCCGGATTAAAAAGACTCTCTCTAGCACTATATATATAATATATAAATATATATATATATATATATATATATATATATATATATATATATATATATATATATTTATTATTGGCAAGTTTTACTTTGCACAGGTTTTGATAAATCTCCACAGTCCCTTGTATTGCACTATAGTTTGCTGCGTATCACTATATATATATATATAATATAGCAATACAAGGGACTGTGGAGATTTATCAAAACCTGTGCAAAGTAAAACTTGCCAAGTTGCCCATAGCAACCAATCATCTGGTTGCTATGGGCAACTGGACAACTTTACCTCTGGACGGGTTTTGATAAATGTCCCCCTATGTGCAATTGTGTACTCAGCATAATAAGATCGTATGCTATGCAGATACATACAACAGAGGACATTGTGCAATATACAGATTGATTGGAAGTTTGTGACACATGGATAAAATATAATGTGTTGTATCCATTCGTACATGACTGGGAACCCATGTATATGGTGGAAAACTAATCAATATATGTGCACAAACTTTGAGACATATACAGCCAAGGAACACTAAAGATAAGCTGTATTGAATGCGGAACAGTGCAAACCAGCACAAGTATATTGAATAGACTGACAGCATTGACACTGGTGGCGGCCATTGGAGCTTCACGATGTTTATTTTTGTAAGTGCAATATTTTATGTAAATCTATGTATATAAAACTCAATGTGTGTGTGTGTGTGTGTGTATGTATATGTTCCAGCATCACGTCCAAACCGGTAAAGATATTAACATGAAACTTGGTACACATGTTACTTATATGTTAACAACAAACAGGATAGGTAATTTACCCACCCCCATTAGTCAGGATTGGGGTTTTTGTTTACAAGTCTATGGGAAATATGTTACCGCATAACTTCCAAACGGCTGGAGATATTTCGATAATAATTGGTCACATGTTACTTATACATCCACTTAAAATATAGGATAGTTAATTTAAATCTTAAATTTCCCATTGATTTGCATGGGACTTTAAACAAAAACCCTGACCCTAACAAATGGGGGTAGTTATGTTCCCACATAACTTCCGTACGGCTGGAGATATTTCAGTAATATCTGGTACACATGTTACTTATGTCAAATAAAAATATGATAGTTAAATTAACCCTTACTTACACCCTTATAGAAAAGATAGGTTTTTGTTTCAAGTCCCATGCAAGTATATGGGACTTCCAGTACCTTACTCCAAAGCTCCGCTCTGCATCTCCTGGCGAATGTGTCAGTCCAGCTTGCAAGCCACACCCCATCTCACAAAGACACGCCCACATTTTAAGCCCCACCCTTTTACCTACCCTTTTTGTGCATCGGTCTGGCTTGCAAATCACGCCCAGTCCCACAAAGCCACATCCCCTTCTATTTTCAGCTTACAATATCTTCATTACAAATCAGTCCCACCTGAGGACAGGATATGAGTATGGGACATAAATACTGGATAGGGGGACGGAATATGACAACAATATATAAGGATGGGATATAAAGTCAAAAGCTTCCTCCTTTGTTGAGTTTCCTCCCCAACAAGGATTAGGAAGGAAAAACCGGGCATCGCCGGGTACTCAGCTAGTAAATAAATAAAAGCTAGGTTTTAAGGTCCCCATACACTTCTCTTCACAAGAGATTTTTTGTTTCTTTACTAATATTTATACTGTATATTGATGTTGTTAATTGACATATATTACTAGATATTATTAGGCTAGTCCTACACATGGCATCAGCTGCTGATGGTAGCTCTTCCAAATGACTATTTATTGCCATACTTTACCTGAACCTGCTGTTTCAAACAATGGCTAGGTGCATTAGCAGTAAATTGTGAGTACTGCGGCTGGTAATTATTACGCATGGAAATTCCACCATGTAAACATACCCTTAAATGGGCACTGTCATGAAATAAAAAAAATTGATATGTTGTAGTACTTAAGTACTACAACATATCTCTAATATACTTTAATTTAAAAAAGTCATTTTAAACCAGTTTAAAATCACTTTTAAATTCGGCCACTAGGGTTCGCCCTCCTAGTGGCCGAATGCATTCAGCAGTGACTGACGTCACTACAGAATTTCGACTCTTCTAAGCCTGGCAATGATTCGATATTCAGTCACTGCGGTGCTCTCTCCCGCCTGTCAATCAGACAGGCGGGAGCGAGCGCTTTGAAGGAAGTGGATGCACGCAGGCTCCCGGGGACAAGGTAAAGTATTATGCCGGGGGGGTGCATGTTCACTTATACAGTATACCTCCAGTTTCCCCACTACAACTCCCAGCATGCCCTGACAGCCAATAGATGTCAGGGCAAGCTGGGAGTTGTAGTGGAGAAACAGCTCGAGGGACACTGAATAGGTGAACTAAGGGGGGTGGGGAGGAGGAGTGGGTTGAGCGGAGCGGCGGGGCCGGGGGGGGTTGCGGGTTGCGCGGCGGGGAGGGGGTACTCTGAATGGGTGAACTAAGGCGGAGGGGGAGTAAGTTGAGCGACGGGGCGGGGGGTTGCGGGCTGCGCGGTGGGGAGCGGGATGTGCGGCCATCACAGATCTGGTGTTCACCTATACAGGGTGCCTCCAGTTGTTTCCCCACTACAACTCCCAGCATGCCCTGACAGCCAATAGATGTCAGGGCAAGCTGGGAGTTGCAGTGGGGAAACAGCTGGAGGCACCCTGTATAGGTGAACTAAGGGCAGAAGTGTTGGCCCCAGCAGGCATCAGTGACTTGGTGCCTGCTGGGGAAGTCTGCCTGTGCTCACTACCAGGCAGACAAAAAGGCATTTTTAATATGTAAAAAAAGGAAAAAAAAGTGGTGGTGGGAGCTATCCTTTATCCTGGGGGGGGGGCGGGCGTGTGAGAGAGTACAGCTCCCTCACCCAAAGTCCAGGGAGTAACTCGCCACATACTGGTATTCTCTCATGCTGCTTCCGTGTATTTGCACCCAGGAAGTGTAGCAAGATCAGAGCCAGAAGTTCAGATCCCTGAGCACGGGATGCGCATTAAAGAATACCAGTATGTGGTGAGTTATGAGTTATAATATTATTTTTGTTGCATGTACAACACCTGTAGACTTTAAGGTTTTGTATTGGTTTTTATTCATGCACCTATGTTCGTTTCGATTATGTATTAATGCATTTGTGTGTGTGTGTGTGTATATGTGTGTATATATATATATATATATCTCATAAATATAATTATATGTGTGTCATCTACTGCAACATTCCAAGTCCTGTTATCTGAGGAAGGAGGTTGTATCCTCCAAAAATGCATTCATATTGGACTTAAAAAATTTACAGTTTTTTGGATTGCTAATGATTCTTTTTGTGCCCCTTGAAACACAGTTTTTAGCCTTTCTTTCTTGGTGCATATTTAGACCCCCTGCTGGTCATTGAAGGGGTGCTTAGGTAACTTGTTGCTATATAGAACCTATAATCCACAATATACTTTGTTTCTCCCCGAAGAGGCATTGATGGGCATTGTATGGAGTTGTGGCTACACCACAACTCACTCACCCACCCAAGTGAGCCGTTTTTTTGCTAGTTTGTACCTATTATTTCTATGCTTTAGACTTTATAACCCTATGTGGCGCCATGCCTGTTTTTTTTTTTTCTGTTTTTACGGTTTGTTTCTGTTTATACAGTAAATGTTGGCACCCCTGAAGTGTTTTTTTTCTAGAAAATGAAGTATTTCTCACAGAAAAGGATTGCAGTAACACATGTTTTGCTATACACGTCTATTCCCTTTGTGTGTATTGGAACTAAACCAAAAAAGGAGGAAAAAAAAGCAAATTGGACATAATGTCACATCAAACTCCAAAAATGGGCTGGACAGTTATTGGCACCCTTTCAAAATTGTGGAAAATAAGATTGTTTAAAGCATATGATGCTCCTTTTAAACTCATGTGGGGCAATTAACAGGTGTGGGCACTATAAAAAAAAAATCACACCTGAAAGCAGATAAAAAGGAGAGAAGTTAATTTAGTCTTTGCATTGTGTGTTTGTGTGTGCCACACTAAGCATGGACAACAGAAAGAGGAAAAGAGAACTGTCTGAGGACTTGAGAACCATAATTGTGGAAAAATATCAACAATCTCAAGGTTACAAGTCCATCTCCAGAGATCTAGATTTGCCTTTGTTCACAGTGCACAACATTATCAAGAAGTTTGCAACCCATGGCACTGTAGTTAATCTCCCTGGGTGTGGACAGAAGAGAAAAATTGATGAAAGGTGTCAACGCAGGATAGTCAGGATGGTGGATAAGCAGCTCCAAACAAGTTCCAAAGATATTCAAGGTGTCCTGCAGGCTCAGGGAGCATCAGTGTCAGCACAAACTATCAGTTGACATTTAAATGAAATAGCAGGAGACCCAGGAGGACCCCACTGCTGACACAGAGACATAAAAAAGCAAGACTACATGCCAAAATGAACTTGATTAATCCAAAACCCTTCTGGGAAAACCTCTTGTGGACAGATGAGACCGAGATAGAGCTTTTTGGTAAAGCACATCATTCTACTGTTTACCGAAAACGGAATGAGGCCTACAAAGAAAAGAACACAGTACCTACAGTGAAATATGATGCAGGTTCAATTATGTTTTGGGGTTGTTTTGCTGCCTCTGGCACTGGTCTGAGGATAATGACCCCAAACATACGTCAAAAAGCACCCAGAAATGGATGGCATCAAAACGCTGGAGAGTTTAACCCCTTAAGGACCGGGGGTTTTTCCGTTTTTGCATTTTCGTTTTTTGCTCCTTGCCTTTAAAAAATCATAACTCTTTCAAATTTACACCTAAAAATCCATATGATGGCTTATTTTTTGCGCCACCAATTCTACTTTGTAATGACTTCATTCATTTTGCCCAAAAATCTATGGTGAAGCGGGAAAAAAAATCATTGTGCGACAAAATTGAAAAAAAACCGCTGTTTTGTAACTTTTGGGGGCTTCCGTTTCTACGTAGTAAATTTTTCGGTAAAAATGACACCTGATATGTATTCTGTAGGTCCATACGATTAAAATGATACCCTACTTATATAGGTTTGATTTTGTCGGACTTCTGGAAAAAATCATAACTACATGCAGGAAAATTAATACGTTTAAAATTGTCATCTTCTGACCCCTTTAACTTTTTAATTTTTCCGTGTATGGGGCGGTATGAGGGCTAATTTTTGGCGCCGTGATCTGAAGTTTTTAACGGTACCATTTTTGCATTGATAGGACTTATTGATCACTTTTTATTCATTTTTAAATGATATAAAAAGTGACCAAAAATGCACTATTTTGGACTTTGGAATTTTTTTTGCGCGCACGCCATTGACCGAGCGGTTTAATTAATTATATATTTTTATAATTCGGACATTTCCGCACGCGGTGATACCACATATTTTATTTTTATTTACACTGTGTTTTTTTTTTTTTATTGGAAAAGGGGGGTGATTCAAACTTTTAATAGGGGAGGAGTTAAATGATCTTTATTCACTTTTTTTTTTCAACTTTTTTTTTGCAGTGTTATAGGTCCCATAGGGACCTATAACACTGCACACACTGATCTTCTATGTTGATCACTGGTTTCTCATAAGAAACCAGTGATCAACGATTCTGCCGCATGACTGCTCATGCCTGGATCTCAGGCACTGAGCAGTCATTCGGCGATCGGACAGCGAGGAGGCAGGAAGGGGCCCTCCCGCTGTCCTGTCAGCTGTTCGGGATGCCGCGATTAGCCGCGGCTATCCCGAACAGCTCGACTGAGCTAGTCGGGAACTTTCACTTTCAGCCGCGCGGCTCAGCTCTGAGCGCGCGGCTAAAGGGTTAATAGCGCGCGGCGCCGCGATCGGTGCTGCGCGCTATTAGAGGCGGGTCCCGGCTTCACTATGACGCCGGGCCCGCCGTGATATGACGCGGGGTTACTGTGTAACCCCACGTTATATCAGGAGAGCAGGACCAAGGGCGTACCTGTACGCCCTTGGTCCTTAAGGGGTTAAGTGGCCAGCAATTAGTCCAGATCTAAATTCCATTGAACACCTGTAGAGAGATCTTAAAATTGCTCTTAGGAAAAGGCGCCCTTCCAATAAGAGAGACCTGGAGCAGTTTGCAAAGGAAGAGTGGTCCAACATTCCGGCTGAGAGGTGTAAGAAGCTTATTGATGGTTATAGAAAGCGACTGATTTCAGTTTTTTTTTTTTTTTCCAAAGGTTGTGCAACCAAATATTAAGTAAAGGGTGACAATAATTTTGTCCAGACCATACTTGCAGTTTGTTGTGACATTATGTCCAATTATCTTTTTTTTTCCTCCCTTTTTTGGTTTAGGTCCAATACAAACAAAGGGAGTAAACATGTGTTACTGCAATCCTTTTCTATGAGAAATACTTCATTTTCTTGAAAAATTTCTGGGGTGCCAATATTTACGGCAATGACTGTATACTGTAGCTAAGGGATAAGGTTTTCGGCTCCGGATTACCCTTTTAATCTGGATAGGTGTATTAAACAACAATTTGGTGCCATTTTTCCCACCACATATTACTAGTCATGTGAACTGAGCTTCCCACTCTGTTCCCATCTGTCTCCAGTGCAAGACCCAGTATAATGTTTTTTTTTTTACAGTGCTGGGTCTTGTACTGGAGATGAGTGCAATAGTGATAAAGTGCGAAGCTCTGTCTCGTAATGCAGGGAGGGAGCAGGTAGGATGATGCCCCGGTCAGGCATTTAGTCGCTGAATCTGAAATACACGTTAATTAGAAAAATTGACCACACAATTAAAGGTATTGTGTTAAGGTGAATGCATTATTACAGTCATCAGCACCTTTAAATACAGTGCAGTAGAATAGTCTCTAAAAAAAAAATGTCACCTATCCACAGGATCCCCTATCCCCATTTGCGATCTCTGGAACAAAAACCTGACTCTCCTTGCTGCATGGAGTACAATGCTCTGATATCTCCAGTACTTCGATAGACAGCAGGTCCCACAGGTCAGACCCCCACCCCCCCTAGTGATTGGACACTTATTCCCTATACTCTATATAGCGGATTGTTATTAGGTGCTGGAATCGCTTCTCGACCTTTTGGCTAAGATCAAGTGTAGTACCGTTCCTGTTAGTTGATGGTGTGGAAGACCACCAAGGCAGGATGGGGAACCACACAGTGGGGTAGGTATACCGGGGATGCTGTGGAGAGCTGCAGTCATCTCTTATGAGACCTGTTCCTGCTGGGTCTGGTCTTAAGGCTTGGGTAGAGTATGAGCAGAGGTGCAAAAGTGCCCTGGGAGAGGTGACCTCAGGGTGCTGGAATTCACTTGGTAGTATGTCGCCCCACTTGAAGGATGGCACATAGCACGCACTTTTTCTCTCACCCTTAGTATCCCAGCCTCCGGCTAGGATCGATGAATCTTTGTAGATCCGGTCGGATGTCCGGGCAGTATTACACTATGCACATCCACTTTTATATATTTATTTTTGTCACTGTGTCCGCATTTTGTGTTTTTGTGTGTCATTAGGATTGGTCAGGGTGCGGTAGCTCTTCTGGGTGTCCCTCCTGCCAGTCTAGGGGAGGTGTGTTGCCATTAGGTTCCTTACTTCCCTGCCATGCCGCGGTCGCCCTTGCTTTGGCAAGGGCACCAAACCAGTTTTACTGGCTCCTTGGTGACAACTTGGTTTTTGCTCGGTTGTTTGCCAGGAGCACTTTCGGACCCTGAGTAGCATTGGCAAAAGGGGACGTTGTTCCTTTTGACCTGAAAAGGAAGGGTTTGGTTTATTGGGGGGGCCTCTCTCCTTTTGGAGAAGGGCTTGAGATGGACCGTATCCTCGTGCACGTTTTTTTGTGTGAACACTTGCACTTTTTACTTTACTCCTTTTAATATATGACCCAAGCATTAAATAAGCAGAGAACAACAAACCCAATTTTTTTATATTTCATGGAAATCATAGTTTTATATGTTATTGTTTTTCTACAATAAAAGTATATAATGCTACTGTGTGAGTGGTTTAGCACAAATTCTGCCAGAAATAAGCTGTTGTGTGTTATATAATGTGTGTGCAAATGTATATCTATCTATCCTGTTCTAAAGTCTATGGGGGAGATTTATCAAAACCTGTTTACAGGAAAAGCTGATTAGTTGCCCATAGTAACCAATCAGATCACTTCTTTTATTTTTTCACAGGCCTCTTTAAAAATTAAAGAAGCAATCTGATTGGTTGCCATGGGCAACTGT
Organism: Hyla sarda; assembly: GCF_029499605.1. Lineage (NCBI taxonomy): Eukaryota > Metazoa > Chordata > Amphibia > Anura > Hylidae > Hyla > Hyla sarda. The sequence goes on from NC_079193.1 coordinate 184,659,865, forward strand.
ACCAGTCTTCCTCTAAACAGGTTTTGATAAATCTCCCCCTATGTCTTTAATGTTTGTTCTGTTTTTTGTAGAAAACTTTTGCAATGGCAAATGACTCTGATGTAGAATTTGCAAACAAGGTAAAAGAAATGTTCTCCAGTGCCCTAATAAAATACAATGAGAGAAAACTAGCAGAAATAGTAAGTATCACATTTTTCTATCTTTTATTTCTAGAGATATGTGGAAATGCCTCAATTTGTAATGGTGTTGTAGGCTTTGATATTTGAACATGGCCCTCAATTATCAAAACTGCCAAAACAAAATAGTGGCCCTCATTTACTATTCTAAACCCGACCTCTTTTTTGTCGGGTTTTTTTGTCGCATCTTTGTCTGCGCCATGTCGCAGACATCATGCGCCAGTCTGCGACACGATGCGACATTTTTTCCTGACAGACCCGATGTGGATTCTCCCAAACCCAAAAAAGGGGCGTAACCCGACATTTCTGAGCTTTCCCACGTATTTATAAAGGTTTCCAACCCGAATTTGTTGAATTGTTGTGGATTTTTTCCCGACAGCTCAGAGGAGTTGGAAACCAAAACCAACAAAACCCACATGCGACAAACAGGATGCGACATAATAATAAATACCAGGGGAAAAAAGCAATCGGGTAAGAAAGCAACATAGACTTACAACCCGATTTTCTTAGTAAATGAGGGCCAGTGTCTTTGTTGCCCGCCCATAGCAATTAATCACATCATAGCTTTCTGCTCTTGACAAATTAAAGTGCTGCTTTCGGTTACTATGAGCAACAAATACCCTTTGTACTACTGTATCTACTTTTACTTACCTCCTCCTCTCTTCACCTACAGGGGTGCCAGCTAGAATGACCAGTACATCCTCTTTATTGCCTTGCTTTCCTTTTTATTTTTTTTTTATTTTTTTGAGAGTCACTGCTCCAAAATTATGCCTTCTCAAACACAATTACAAGGATCATTTTTGCAGCCTCTAGTGTTCATTCTATTGCAAATACTGGGACAGCATGGTATTAAGGATCAGAATTATAAATCCCTGGATAAATGTCCTATAGCCATAAATCTAGTCATTGTAAGCTTTCAGTGAGATCGACGCTACGTGCATGCACACAGTGCTGCAATGCTTGGGCCCCGTTTGGGAGATCGCGGGGCCCCAGGGGTTCGACCCCCATGATCAGACTTATCCCCATCCTGTCCCGATCACTTCAGATGTCCTTTAAAGGGTACCTAAAGTATTAACTAAATCATAGCGACCTCTCAGAATGTGTCATTTGTGGGGCCCGGGTGCTGAGACCCCTACCAATTGGTAAAACAATGGGCAGAAGCACTTGACTTGCTCCAGTGTACAGGTTCATGGAAAGGCTATAGACTTTAGACACCAAACTGAGAACCTTACCTTTTAAATATTTTTATTTGTTTAGTGAACAGTTTACTGATCCCCCAAATATAAATTTTAGGTCCTGTCATAATTTCTTCAGCTTCTGCATACTTTATCAGAATATTGTGTTTGTGTTTAGATCTGCACAGAAGCGGAGCACAGTTCAGCTGATGAACATGCAGGGCCTGATGATGGTTCCAGTGATCATGGTAAGTTTGAAAAACTGGATGTTTTATGTTCCCCACACCATTACATCACCAGCACCATCCAAAACTGTTGACACAAGGCAGGATGGATCAATGCTTTCATGTTGTTTACACCAAATTCTGACCCTGCCATCTGAATGTCGCAGCTGGAATAGAGACTCCTCAGACCCGGCAAAGTTCTTCCAGTCTTCCATTGTCCAAATTTAATGAGCCTGTGCAAACTAGCTTCAGTTTCCTGTTTTTAGCTGACAGGATTGGCACCCTATCAAAAGTGGAGTCTTCTGCTGCTGTAGCCCATCTTTTTCAAGCTTTAGCATGTTGATTGTAGCAAGTGGGTATTTGAGTTACTGTTGCCTTTCTGTCCTCTCAAACCAGTCTTCCCATTCTCCTATGATGCTCTGTTTAAACCTCAGCAAGTTTTCTTGACAATGCATTGTATAAATTTGCTGCCATATGATTGGCTATTTGTGTGTACCTAATAAAGTGGCCAGTGAGTGTATGATGCTTTGTGGAAGTTGAAGACTGCAGTTTCATTTATTTAGGTTCCAGTCAAAATTGTACAAATTTATACTTTTGTGAAAAAAAAAAAAGCTGGTATACACACAGCACCTATGTGGAATATACAACCACCTTTTAATGTTTTCAGATCACAATATGTTCTTATTTCGCAAATGATGCATAATGTTTTAGTGTCCCTTTCCAGCAGATCTTTCTGGCTTTAATATTTCTAAAGCACTATTATCATTTACTTAGCCAAGTTATTTTTATAGATAGTGTGAATATGGTAAAGTTTGTAAGATATTTCCATTAATCCATTAACATTGGACTTAAATGTATGTTCTGTTTCCCTGCTACTTAATGCACCAGGATGTACATTTATATCCTAAGTTTAAGTTTCCACTTGGTTTTAGTCTTGTGTTTTTTTTGTGTGAAAAAAAAAAACGCCTGAAAAAACGACATTGTGTTTTTTCGGTTGTTTTTGCCTTTGTGTGGAAACTGTATATGTGTCCCCTTTGGCATAGCAACGCCCAACCTAGCAACGTCTGGGACCGGTGGTTAATAGCGCGTCGCACTGATCGCAGTGCCACACACTATTAACCCTTTAGACGCGGTGTTCAAAGTTGATCGCAGCGTGTAAAGTGAAAGCTAATCAGTGCCGGTTAGCTCAGTGGACTGTTCGGGGCTGCCGTGGCGAAATCACGGCATCCTGAACAGCTGGAGGACACAAGGAGGATCCCTACCTGCCTCCTGCGTGTCTGATTGCCGAATGACTGCTCAGTGCCCTGAGATCCGGGCATGACCAGTCAAGCGGAAGAATCATTGATCAGTGTCATCCTATGGGATAACAATGATCAATGTAAAAGATCAGTGTGTGCAGTGTTATAGCCCCCTATGGGGGCTATAACATTGCAAAAAAAAAAAGTGGAAAAAAAAAAGTTAATAAAGTTCATTTTACCCTTTCCCTAATAAAAGTAAAAATCACCCCCTTTTTCCCATAAAAAAAAAGTGTAAATAAAAATAAACATGTGGTATTGCCACGTGCGGAAATCCGAATGATAAAAATATATTATTAAACCGCATGGTCAATGACGTACGGTCAAAAAAAATTAAAAAGTCCAAAATAGGGTATTTTTGGTCACTTTTTATATAATGAAAAAATGAATAAAAAGCGATCAAAATGTCCAATCAATACGAAAATGGTACCGCTAAAAACTTCAGATCACAGCGCAAAAAAAATTGGCCCTCATCCCTCCCTGTACAAGGAAAAATAAAGTTATAGGGGTCAGAAGATGACCATTTTAAACGTATAAATTTTCCTGCATGTAGTTATGATTTTGTTGTACTTCTGGAAAAAATCATACCTATATAAGTAGGGTATCCTTTTAAAGGAAAACTGTCAATATTTTCTCCTGCACTATCCGCAGGTACTGATGGATAGTGCGGGAGACACTGATTCCAATGAGCCCTACCTTGCCCGGATCCGCCCGGCCGTTTGCCCACAATTGTACTTTTATTCTATGTGTATATCTTGCTGTGACTGGCACGGGCGGGGCTTCTGCAGGTTCACTGGCACTGACGTCAGCGCCGCTTATGAATATTCATCCCCCCCTCCCTGCAGTTCTCCCTTTCTTCACCGCTCCTAACTGGAGAGAGGGGGGATAAATATTCATAAGCGCTGCTGACGTCAGTGCCAATTAACCTGCAGAAGCCCCGCCCGTGCCAGTTACAGCAAGATATACACATAGAATAAAATCAGAATTGCGGGCGAACGGCCAGGCGGATCCAGGCAAGGAAGGGCTCGTTTTAATCAGCGTCTCCCGCACTATCCACCCGTACCTGTGGATAGTGCGTAGAAAATATGTGACAGTTTTCCTTTAATCGTATGGACCTACAGAATAAAGAGAAGATGTCATTTTTACAGAAAAATGTACTGCGTAGAAACGGAAGTCCCCAAAAGTTACAAAATGGTGTGTTTTCTTCAGTTTTGTCGCACAATTTTTTTTAAATGACTGTCATTACAAAGTAGAATTGGTGACACAAAAAATAATCCATCATATGGATTTTTAGGTGCAAAATTGAGTGATGATTTTTTAAAGGTAAGGAGGAAAAAATGAGTGCAAAAATGGAAAAACCCCAGGTCGTTAAGGGGTTAAAAATGTATAAAAGAACCATTAAATTGTAAAAATAATATATTGTTTATAATTATGTGACACTTTTTTTTTTTAATTATTAGTAATGTTTGTTTTTTACTTTTAACTTTTTTTCTTAATCGTTTAGGTACCACCACTACTACTATTACTCCCAGCATGGAACAGACTGCTCCATGCTGGGAGTAGTAGTACCTGTACTAATAGAAAGGTCGCCCCGAGTGTCACGCCTGACACCCGTTGTGATTGTCCTTTATGTTGAAAAGATGCGGAGCGGCTCTCTACACGCTCGCATCTCTCCTCTGAACTCCGGGCCGGCCAGTGATGTGAATAGAATTCACATCATTCATTCATATTTTCCAACCAGAGTGGTGATTGGCCGGTTGATGCCAGCCAATCACTGCTCTTAGCAGAGATGCGGAGCGCAGAAGAAAACCACTTCACATCTCCATGAAGGATGATTCAGTGGCTGTCAGTAGTGACACCCGGGGCGATCTGTATATAAGTCCAGGTACTACTACTCCCAGCATGGAACAGTCTGTTCCATGGTAGAAGTAGTAGTAGTACCTAAAAATATTTAAAACACACACGTTATTAAACACAATTAAAATACATTACTAATAAAATGTTTCACAAAATTATAAAAAATATATTACAATTAAATGGCCCCTTTAATACATTTTTATTGTCTGCTAAATTTTTAAGGTCTATGCTGCTCACATAAATTGGTCCCTGTTTAAAAAGTAATAAAAATTTTATTTCAGATTTCGTTAAATACAATTTTTTCCATCCCTACTGTATCTTTTTTTCTTTTTTTTTATGTTTAATGGTACCCTTCGAAATGTAATTTAAAAAAAAATCTCCATCCCTTTTTTGAATCGCTTAAGTCCAAAAAAGAATAAAAACCGCCTGCAAAAACACCAAAGTTAAAACCCACATGGTGTTTTTCTTGGCGTTTTTTCACTCCCATAGACTTCCATGGGAGAATAGCTCCACAGTCTCAACATGTTGCGATTTTAAGACTGCCAAGGAGCAAGAAAATGCCAAAGAGGAGTGAAAAAACGCCAAAAGGATTTAAAAAAAGCCAAACTGGAAAAGGCATTTTTCTATTGACTTGCAGCTAACATCTGACTGCAGCATTTTTTCACAGAAAAAACGCCATGCGGCAGATTCAGCGTTTTTATTGGCGTTTTTGCCAAAAAAAAAGTGATAACTTTGCCTAAGGGGCATTCTGACTATGAAGTGCAGGAGCAAAAATAAGCTGACAAAATTGAATTAGACATCATGCATTGCTATATTCAGACATTTAGTGAATCTCTTATGTAATGACAGTAACAGGACCACCCATCGGAGCGGGACCAGGGTGTTGAAGACTAGGCCACATTTTTTTTTTTCACGTACAGACCCATATGAGGGCTTGCTTTTTGAATGGCCAATTGTACTTTGTAATGACCGCTTTCATTTTACCGTAAGATGTACCATGAAACCAAAATTTATAAGGAAACTGCAATTTTGGGGGATTTGGTTTTTATGCAGCGCGCTTTTATGGTAAAATTATTTGATACATTTTCTTCAGTAGGTCGGTGCGATTAAAACGATACCCAATTCATATATTTTTTTCTATTATTGTACTACTTAAAATTCTAACTTTGTTTTAACAAAATTCATATGCATAAAATTGTCCTTTTCCGAACCCCTATAACCTTTCCGTATACGGGGATGTATAAGGGCCAATTTTTTGCGCCGTGATCTGTAGTTTATCTGTACTATTTTTGCTTTGATGTGAAACTGATTGCTTTTTATAATTTATTTTTCTGATTATATGATGTGATTAAAAATCAGTATTTTTGGTGTTGGATTTTTTTTTAACGTTTACGCCGTTTACCTTGCGGGATCATAAGCATTTTATTTTAATACCGTAGATTTTAAGTTTCACTTTAGACGCCTTGATCGGCATTGATCACGGCGTCTAAAGGGTTAATGACCAGCAGCGGCAGGATTGCCGCTGCCTGTCATTAACAGTGAGTGACTGGCTATTGACTGTTCTAAAGCGAGCGCAGCTCGTGCGCTCGCTTCAAAGCTGCTTAAGAACTCAGGGAGTACAGGTACATTAAGTACCAGGACACAAGGGTGTACCTGTATGCCCTTCGTCCTTAACAGGTTAAACCTGCTGGAGCATGTTGTTTTTATATATCAGCATGCTTTTTGCTACACTGCTGATGTATACAAACATTCTATTGGCAAAACATGAGGTGAATGAGCCCTTGGATTAATAATTTCGTGGACTTTGAAACTATGACCAGTTTTCTATATACACCCTGTTCCAAATGATTATGCAAATTATATTTCTTGGTCGCTCTTCATTGGGAGACACCAATACTGATGGGTATATGCTCTTGCAACTAGGAGGCGTGGACACTAGGAAAAAAAAGTCGTCTCCTCCCTGGCAGGATATACCCGTTCACTGGGTGAGGTAATCAGCTTTGGCTAGTGTCAGCAGGAGGCAAGACACATACAATTGAAATTTTATTGAACAAACCTCCTAATGATAACAGTATTTTTTTTTTTTTAAACTTACTGTGCATAATAATTTGGAACAGTGCATTGAACTGAAAATTGTCATTTATTGTGTTTGCAGCATATTAACTGACATCAAAAGCTATTTCAGCCAAACTTTTAACAACATTTTAACTTTTTTAACATTCTAACAGGTCACGTTACATTTTAACATAGGACTCCTTATTTGATAGCAGCTTCAACAGTCTTGCATACATTGAACTTGTGAGTTTTTGGACAGTTTCTGCTTGAATTTGTTGAGATGTTAGAATAGCCTCCTACCCTCATAGATCTTTTGCTTGAGGATGCTCCAAAGGTTCTCAATAGGATTGAGGTCAGGGGAGGATGGAGGCCACACCATGGCTTTCTCTCCTTTTAGCCCCATAGCAGCTATTTATGCAAAGGTATTCTTTGCAGCATGAGATGGTGCATTGTCATGCATGAAGATCATTTTATTATGGAAAGCATAGGTCTTCCTTCTGTAACAGGGAAGAAAGTGATCGGACAGAAACTCCACAAACTTTGCAGAGGTCATATTTAAACCTTCGGGGACCCTAAAGGGGCTGACCAGCTCCCTTTCCATTATTCCGGCCCTTGTTGACGTTGCAGCCTTGTTGGAACAGGGTGGAACACAAACCATCTACTACTCCATCCATCTGGACCATCCAGGGTTGCACAGCAATCATCAGTGAACAGGACTGTTTGAAAATTAGTCTTCATGTATTTTTCTTCCCATTGCAGCCGTTTCTGCTTGTGAGCATTGGTTAGTGGTGGCCGAATAGAAGGTTTATGCACAGTTGCAAGACTCTGGAGGATGCTACACTTTGATGTCTCTGGTACTCAAGAGGCACCATCAGCTTCAGATATATGTTTGCTGCTATGTAATGGTATTTTAGCAGCTGCTCTCCTGATCCGATGCATGGATCTGGCAGAAATCTTCCTCAATGTGCCTTTAAGTTTTTGTGAAATATCTAATGTTTTCATACCTCGTCCAAGGCATTGAACTATTTCACTCTTTTTGGCAGCAGAGAGATCCTTTTTCTTCCACATATTGCTTGAAGATGGTGCTCTGCTTAATAATGTGGAACACCCACCTTTTAGTAGTTTTTCCTTAAATTGGGCTCACCTGGCAATCTAATTATCACAGGTGTCCTAGATTGTTTTCAGTGATCAAAAGAGCCCTGAGACACACTGCTATCCAGGAGTTAAACTGAAAAACAAAATATTAAATTTTTGTGACACTTAAATATCATTTGCATAATAATTTTGATCAGAGTGTAGTTATGGCCTCATTTAGATCAAACTAATATTTCTACATAAGATAGATTTACAGGAGTACTCCGGGATGTTAAAATTGTGTCCCATACTGCCGGCAGTAAAAAAAACAAACATAAAGGGATACATACCTGCCGACGCACCCTGGTGCCTCTGGTAACCTATTTCGGCCTCCGCCGCAATCCTCTTCCTGGTTGCCGGTGGTTGGTTAGTCATACTGCACTCAGCAAGTCACCGGCCACAGCGACGTCCCGCCTCGGCCGGCGATAGGCTGAGCGGCAGTGTGACTTTTACAGTCCCGAAAACTGGTGCTGGGGACAAAAAATTTCACCGTTCCACTCAGCCTTTCGCCGCCAAAGGCGGAACTCTGCTGTGGCCGGTGACTGCCAATATGACTCACCGATCACCGGCAACCAGGAAGAGGATCGCGGCGGAGGCCGAAACGGGTTACTGAAGGCACCGTGGGAGCTGCGGCAGGTATATATGCCTTTATTTATTTTTTTTACTGCCGGCAGTATGGGACACAATTTTAACAACCCTGAGTACTCCTTTAATGCTATTCTTATAGGCGAGATTTATCATTGTTGTCTTTGGAAAGTGAGTGAGTGAAGTAATTTTTTTTGCTTATGTGCAACATATTTATTATACTATAAATTATCAATGGAAATCAAATTTATCAACCCATAGAGGTCTGGATATGGAGTCACACTCAAAATCAAAGTGGAAAACCACACTATAGGCTGATCCAACTTTGATGTAATGTCCTTAAAACAAGTCAAGATGAGGCTCAGTAGTGTGTGTGACTGACGTGCCCGTATGACCTCCCTACAACGCCTGGGCATGCTCCTCATGAGTTGGCGGATGGTCTCCTGGGGGATGTCCTCCCAGACCTGGACTAAAGCATCCACCAACTCCTGGACAGTCTGTGGTGCAACGTGGATTTGGTGGATGGCGCGAGACATGATGTCCCAGATGTGCTCAATCTGATTCAGGTCTGGGGAACGAACAGGCCAGTCCATAGCATCAATGCCTTCCTCTTGCAGGAACTGCTGACACACTCCAGCCACATGAGATCTAGCATGGTCTTGCATTAGGAGGAACCCAGGGCCAACCGCACCAGCATATGGTCTCACAAGGGATCTGAGTATCTCATCTCGGTACCTAATGGCTTAGGTGCACGTGCAACATTTTGTGTGCCCAGAGTAAGCAAAAAAGATCTAAATGCAATGATAAATCTCCCTCCATAGGGACTGTGTTATGAAAAGCTCTCTTTGAGAGGAGAAGGGCGGGAGTACACTGCTGCCTGTGAGAAGATGATGAAAGAAGATGGGGACTGAATGGAGGATTTTTTGTTTAAAAAGTGTCCCTGCATATGTGTGTGGATGTATATGTGTAAATCTGTGTTGTCTAGGTAATGTGCATCTGTATGAATAAATGAAGTCAATGTGTGTGTATCTAATACAGGGGGGCTACAATCATATGCCTCCGGCTGTTGCAAAACTACAACTCCCAGCATGCCTGCACAGCCAAGTGATGTATGGGCATGCTGGGAGTTGTAGTTTTGCAACAGCAGGAGGAACACAGCCTCAAGAAACACTGTAAATCTGAGTTTTACCAATCATATGCCTCCAGCTGTTGTAAAACTACAACTCAAAGGATGTGTGGGCATGCTGGGAGCTGTAGTTTTTCAAAAGCTGTAAGCACACAGTGTGTGTATAGCATAAAACCAGAAAGGAAAGGGTTACAGATGCTCACTCCCAGTGACTGAGAGTGAGGGAGGGGGAGTGGTTATCACCTGTGGAGAAGAAGGGGACCTGCCCCCTGCTTCTGGTCGACAGCATTACGGTAATTCAGAAATAAAGCCAATTCTGAGAGAAATATAGGTCATAGAGACACACAAAATATGTACATTATCAGGATGAGATACTGAGCAACATATAACAATTTTTATTTATTTTTATTTTTTGTGGGTGATCTGACAGGTACGCTTTAAGGTCATCTGAAGTTACTGTGGTTGTAGTACAGGTGCTATAATGTGCCCATATGGCATTTCACATGAAATTTGCAGGTTGTTTTTTATTTTTTTTTTTTTTTATCCTAACAAGCCTGAATCTTGTATAAGACATATATTTATACTTTCACTCGAGTTTGGCTAAAAAGTAAAAGATCTGTCTTCTCTCTTTCAGAACAGGGAAATTCTATACCCCAAGTAACGATTAAGACTGAAAAGACAAATTCAGCCCCAAGTTCTCCAAATAATTCATCATCAGAGCAATGTATCTACATTACCGTGTCTTCTGTCGACTGTAAAGACGACTCGCCCATCATAATTGAATCTGACAATCCAGATACCTTCTCCATTGCTTCACGATCACCAACAAAAGAATGTGAGGACATAGGTTCCTCAAACAAGCCGCCTTCAACAAACTCCACAAATGACAGTAAGTGACATAATAAACAGGCAACGTTAACCCCTTAAAGAGGCACTGTTGTTATGAAAAACTTTTTATATTTTGTAGTACTAATAAGATGACTCTTTTTTTTTTATTTTATTTTTTTTATTTTTTTAAATGTACATTTATTTAACCCCTTAAAGGGGTACTCCCACCCTAGACATCGTATCCTCTCTCCAAAGGATAGGGGATAAGATGTCTGATCGCGGGGGTCCCGCCACTGGGAACCCCCGCATTATTGCATGCAGCACTCACCTGTTTTTTTCACCGGAACCACTGGAGGATCTGAGTCGTGACTACGGGAACGGAAGTCCGTGACGTCAGGACTCCGCCCCCGTGTGACATCACACCCATCCCCTCAATGCAAGTCTATGGGAGATGGTTTATAGCAATCATTTGATTTCTAATACTGTTCAGTGCTATGCATAGGACATAGCACTGATCAGTATTATCGGTCATCTTCTGGTCTGCTCGATCGCAGACCAGAGCAGAAGACCCGTGGAAGGAAGGTAGGTGAGGGGACCTCCATCTGCCGTTCTGGATGATCGGATTGTTGCGGCAGCACTGAGGGCGATCTGATCATCCATTTTAGCAACCGCAATACTGTAGATGTCATGATCTGTATTGATCATGGCATCTGAGGGGTTAATGGCGGACATCCGTGCAATCGCTGATGTCCGCCATTACCGGCGGGTCTCTGGCTGCTATTAGCAGCCGAAACCAGCCACGCATGACCCGAGCATCGCTCCGATGCTCGCGGTTATGTATAGGACTTAGGACGTGCATTTACGTCCTGCAACATTAAGGGGTTAAAAAAAATGTCAATTTTGCTTAAAAATAAATAAATAGCCGCCACTAGGGGTCATCTGTCTTTATGCAGACAGACTACTCAGGTATTTTGCAGCATACTGGATACTGGCATTAAAGCATGTTGGTATCCAGTATAGGAGATCACCTTTACAGCACTACAGTCTTCAGCTGTTCCTAAACTACAACTTTGGTTTGTTTTTTGTACACTTAATGCTAAAACTGATTTTGTGGGTCAATATGATTAATATGACACCCATGTTTACATTCTTTTTTTATTGTACTGCTTTAAAAAAAAATGTAACCCCTTAACCTCTTAAAGGATAACTCCAGAATATAAAAATTGTCCCCCATATTGCCGACAGTAAAAAAAAATATAGATGTACATACCTTCCTTCGCTCCCCCGGGGCCTCTGGGTAACCAGCTCAGGTCTCCACCGCGATCCTCTTCCTGGTTGCGGCAGTGTGACGTCTTCGGCCCCGAAAGCAGGTGCCGGTGTAGTGAAGAATTTTGTGTCTTAAAGCGTTCTCACAATGCCGCTCAGCCTATCGTCGGCCAAGTCGGGACTTCGCTGCGGCCAGTGATTGGCTGAGCGCAGTATGACTCTCCGACCACTTGCAACCAGGAAGAGGATCGCGGCTGAGACCAGAGCCGGTTACCTGAGGCCCCGGGGGAGCAAAGGAAGGTATGTACATCTTTATTTTTTTTCTGCCGGCAGTAGGGAGGACAATTTTTATATTCTGGATTCTCCTTTAAGGATGCAGGGTGTACCTGTACGCCCTGCGCCCGGTCTCGGTATAAAATGTGGGATCACGCGCCATACCGGGTCTGTCCCGGCAGCTAATGACAGTTGGGACCCTGGGCTAATAGCGTGCGGCACCAATCGTTGTGCCGCGCTCTATTAACCCTTTAGATGCGGCGTTCAAAGTTGATCGCCGCATCTAAAATGAAAAGTAAAAGCTTCCCGGCAGCTCAGTCAGGCTGATCGGGACCATCACGGTGAACTCGCCATGTCCCGATCAGCTAGAACGCTAGCGGAGGTCCCCTCACCTGGCCTTCGTCACGCCCGATCGGCGATGGATTGCTCCGAGCCCGAGATCCAGGCTTGAGCAATCGACCATTGATTACACTATTTGCTGTGTCAATGCACGGCAATGATCTGTGTATGAGATCAGGGTGTGCAGTGAAATAGCCACCGGGGGGGGCTATAACACTGCAAAAAAAAGTGTAAAAAAAAATAAAAAAGTTTATAAAGATCATTTAACCACTTCCCTAATAAAAGTAAGAATCGCCCCCCTTTTCCCATAAAAAAAAAACAAAAAACTGTGTGAAGAAAAATAAACATGTGGTATCATCACTTGCAGAAATGTCCGAACTACAAAAATATATCATTAATTAAACCGCACGTTCAATGGCGTACACACAAAAAATTCCAAAGTCCAAAATGTAGCGTATTTTTGGTAACTTTTTATATCGTGAAAAAATGAATAAAATGCGATCAAAGTCAGATCAATATAAAAATGGTACCGATAAAAACTCCAGATCACGGCGCAAAAAATTAGCCTTCATACCGCCCCGTATGTGGAAAAATAAGTTATAGGGGTCAGAAGATGACAATTTTAAACGTATACATTTTCCTGCATGTAGTTATGATTTTTTCCAGAAGTATGATAAAATCAAACCTATATAAGTAGGGTATCATTTTAACCGTATGGACTTACAGAATAAAGAGAAGGTGCCATTTTTACCGAAAAATGTGCTGCATAGAAACGGAAGCCCCCAAAAGTTACAAAAATTTAATTTTTTTCTTCAATTTTGTCGCTGAATTATTATTTTTTTCCGCTTCGCCATGCATATTTTGGTAAAATGAGTAATGTCACTGCAAAGTACAATTGGTGGCACAAAAAATAATCCATCATATGGAATTTTAGGTGCAAAATTGAGTGTTATGATTTTTAGAAGGTGATGAGGAAAAAATGAAAATGCAAAAACGGAAAAACCCTGCATCCTTAAAGGGGTTATCCAGGAAAAAACTTTTTTTTTTTTTTTTTTTTTTATAAACTGGCTCCAGACAGAAAAGAACAACCTTAATCTTTTCAGTACTTATGAGCTTCTGAAGTTAAGATTTTTTAATAGAAGGAACTCACAAATCTGTTTAACTTTCTGGAGCCAGTTGATATATAAAAGTTTTTTCCTGGAATACCCCTTTAAGGGGTTAAGGACCATTTTTTGCACTTTCGTATTTTTTTTTTTTTCCCTTCTCCACCTTTTGAAAAATCATAACACTTTGTTTTCCACCTACAGACCCATATGAGGGCTTAATTTATGCGCTAACAATTTCTTTGTAATGACATTAGTCATTTTACCTAAAAAAAAAAATCTACGGCGAAACAAAAAAAGTTATTTGGGGGACAAAATTGAAAAAAACATTTATTCTGTAGGTCCATATTATTAAAATAATACCCTACTTATACTTACCTTTTTTTAGGGTATACAAAGTGACCAAAAATACGCAATTTTGGAATTTTGAATTTTTTTACGTGTATGCCATTGACTGTGCGGTTTAATTAATGTTATATTTTTGTACTTCAGACATTTACACACGCAATGATACCACGTATGTTTAGATTTACTTTTGTTTACTTTTTTTTTTTTTATGGGAAATGGGGAATGATTCAAACTTTTATTAGGGAAAGGGTTAAATCACATTTATTAACTTTTTTTTTTTTTGTTAAACCAACCTTAATAAAATGTAAATAAAGAGCACCTTTAAAAGCATAATCCCATGGTCTGTATATTAATGTATAATAATGACTTGTCTTCTCAAATGTATCTGTTCATATGTTGCAATCTATCAACCACCCCTGGCTTGCAGGTCCACTGGTTGATACAACACACTGCTGACACACTTTTCGGTTTGCTTGTCAAAAACTAACATTGCCCCTCTACATGTTTCACCGGCCGAGGCGGGACTGAAAAGTGCTGCTAGCCACACTTCTCAGTCAAAGCCAAAACTTATATATACTCGGAAAATTACCTGAATGTGAGCATGTCTGAGCATGGCTACATTAGCATGTTATATTGACAATTTCCTGACTTCTTCGGAGGCACAAATCTTGATGTGAACCTGATCTTAGAGCACTGCACCTTCTTCAGGAACTTCCAACTTGTAGTATAATATAAGAGGCGTCCTACATTACTAATCATATGCACTTTACTTCAGGGGGTTCCTGTAAATGAAGGAGAGTCCCTTGAGTTGAAAAAGCTGGGTTATAGTAATGATATATTCAGAGGCTGCTGCCCAGAATGGAAAAACTAGGTTAACCCCTTAAGGACCAATACAAATAAACCTGTACGCCCCTGAAAGACCAGGCCTGTTTTTTTCAAATCGGGGATGTCTGTCTTTATTAGAGTATAACTCTGGTAACGTTTTGCCAATCACAATAATTCTGACATTGTTTTTTTGTCACAAGTTGTCCTTCATGTACATAGTAAAAGTAAGCCGATATCATTTGTAGTTTTTTTTAACAATGTAAAAAATCTTGAAATTTTTACAGAAAATTACGATTTTTTTGCTATTTTAACACTAATAGGTTGCATATATTTATACATACTGACCAAATAGTTTATGAAACTTATACTTTCAGATGTCTACTTTATTTTGACGTCATAGTTAGAAGCCTAACAATTTAACTTGAAATTTTTAAAATTTGAAAAGTACATCTTTCTTTATGTGCTATGCAAGGTTTGCAGAAATTAAAAGGTAGTAGAACATAGGAACACCCCCCCCCCCCCAAATGACCCCATTTTAAAAACTAGACCCCTCAAGGTATTCGCTAGGGGGTACAGTGAGTATTTTAACAACATAGTTTTTTTGGCAGGAATTATTACAAAGTCAGTGTTAAAAATTCGAAATTTGCAATTTTTCACAAATGCATCAATTGGGGGGCATATTTTTTGTACATCACTTCTGATATTGAAAGAAATGCACCCTATATTTTATTTAGCTACTTGTCCCATGTTCAGACGCAGTGGTAGGACGCGTGGTAGGACGCAGAAGGAGAGGAGCGCCATTTGGCTTTCAGGGCAGAACAGTAACCCCACCCCCACAAGTGACCCCATTTATATAACGCACCCCTACAAGTTATTTGCTGGACCAGGGACCTCTCTGATTGGTCCTTGGTCGGCTGGCAGTAAAACTTGTCTGTCTGTGACAGTTAAGGCTCCTTATGGATATATCCGCCATGTTGTGGTAATAAGCACCCGCTCATGGCGAATATATCAATCACTGCTGCGGCTGGGTAGCTCAGTGTGTCCGCTCATGACTGCTGGCGGGAAATCCGCCGCTATGAGTGGACACACAAAGCTACCCAGCCGCAGCAGGGAGCTCATTACCGTGACTGCTACATAATGTGTAGGATCACATGGTGGACATCCGTAGCATATTACATGCTGCGGATGTCCGCCAATGCGATCCTACACATTATGCATATTTTTTTATTAGATTCATTTAATAAATGTATTTTTAATATTTTATTTTATTTTTTTACTTTTATCACATTTTTATTTATTTTTACACTTTTATTTTATTTATTTATTTTTACACTTTTTAATGCTTTGGAATACTTAGGGGTGCTGCAGGAGAGAGAGAGGGAGCCCCCTCCCTCTGTCAGAACTCCTTACAGCGCGCGGTAACTTCTGACTGCGGCTGAAAGGGTTAAACTGTCGGGAGTGAAGTGAACTTCACTCCCGGCAGTGCGGCAGGTCCCGGCCAGCCGCGGCCACACACAGCACCCCGCGATCGCGATGCAGGGTGCTGCAGAGGAGACAGAGGGAGCTCCCTCCCTCTGTCATAACACTTACAGCCCGCGGTCACTTCCGACCGCGGCTGTAAGGGTTAAAACTGCCGGGACCGAAGTTTACTTTGGTCCTGGCAGTGCAGCAGGGTCCCTGCCGCGATCTCGTGGGTGCACTGGGCAGCACCCACGAGAATAATGGATGAGTTTAGACGTCCAGGTGCGGGAATGGCCGCCAACCTGGACGTCTATACTCGTCCGTGGTCGTTATCGGGTTAAAGGGGTACTCCGGCACTAAGACATCTTATCCCCTATCCAAAGAATAGGGGATAAGATGCCTGATTGCAGGGGTTCTGCCGCTGGGGACCCCCGTGATCTTGCACACAGCACAAACAGTCCCCGGAGCATGTTCGCTCCGGGTCTGAGGACTGGTGATCACGGAGCCGGAGCATTGTGACGTCACGGCTCCACCCCTGTGTGACGTCACGCTTCACCCCTCAATGCAAGCCTATGGGAGGGGGCGTGACAGCGGTCACGTCCCCTCCCATAGGCTTGCATTGAGGGGGCGAAGCGTGATGTCACTCAGGGGCGGAGCGTGATGTCACACGGGGGCAGAGCCATGATCGCCAGTCCTCAGACCCGGAGCGAACATGCTTCGGGGACTGATGGTAATGGGGTGCAAGATCACCAGTGTCCCCAGCGGCAGGACCCCCGCGATCAGACATCTTATCCCCTATCCTTTGGATAGGGGATAAGATGTCTTAGCGCTGGAGTACCCCTTTAAAGCCAAGTGACGCCACATACTATATTCTAGTGGTTTTTGTTTTTATTTCTCCACTTGCCGTTTCTGTTGCCCTTCTAGGCCTATTGGAGGTCATTCTGTCCTTCTGATCACCTATCCTCTATTTTAATTAGCTTACCTTGCAGCAGCAGTAAATTGACTATATTCAGGATTATAGATTTATTTAATTTAATATACATATTATACACTTATTTTTTTCATTTAATTTTTTCACAGACTCGTGTTCAGCTATTGAAGCAGATCTGTTGATGGAAAGTGAAAATTGTGTTACTACCGAAGCAGCTTGCAGTGATGATGATGATGTATAAAATATGTCTGTGTTTATAAAATCAGTAATAAAATGTGAAACCATTTTATCTTGGGACCCAAACACATTTTCAGGGGAAAAAATTCTGTTTTTAAATTTTTTTTTTTCTGCATTGTGATACACCTTGTCTAGCAAGAACATTCAGGGAGACCATTTTAGCTTGTGCTACAGACATATACAACTATGTGTTTATACAGTAGCCTATGTCTTTTAAGGGAGTCACAAACAATAAAAAAAAATTTTTTACATCAGTGTATGTATTTTTTTTCCTTCATACAGTTAATTTGAGAAATGAGGTTAACAGGCCTTTTTAACGGCTATGTTGTTGTTTTGTCCACAGGCCTTATAGTTAGTGGTAAGAAATTTTTTCCAAAGGTTGTTTTGTTTGGTGAAGCGTTTTTCTGCATTCTACGATGAAATTTTGTTGTGTTTCTAGAGCTAAATATATGGCTTACTATGCTGCACGTTACTATACTTCATTGCTTTTTTTTTTTTTTTTTTAAATCAGAAGTTTTTATTAAACATTTTGTAGTTTACAAACGGACAACAAAACAAAAACCATAAACCCCATCCCCCCCCACCCACACAGAGCACCCACCCCGATGTCCCGTGTCTTACCCTCGTAGAAGAATAAGTGTAAAACTTCACAATAGAAAAATAGTGCAATAACTGTCCATAAGTTGCAAATACTCGGTATAAGGGAGAAAGGGGTTAGAGAGGCCAAAATAGCAGCAAAAGGGGGGTCACCACCTACGATAGTATGCACAAAGTGCGGATAAGCACATTTAGGGAAGGTAACAAGAGAATACGAAGAGGCCGTACACAGAAACGCATAAAGAGTTTCACAGCATTAGGACATAACACATCGAACTTCATTGCTTATTTAAAAGAACACCCTTCTCCTATGTCGACAATGTCTATCTATAGACCTTGTTTAAGAACAAATTTTTTACATTTTTTTAACCCCTTAAGGACACAGCCCATTTTTACCTTAAGGACCAGAGCATTTTTTGCACATCTGACCACTGTCACTTTAAGCATTAATAACTCTGGGTTGCTTTTACTTATGAATTTGATTTGGAGATTGTTTTTTCACGACATATTCTACTTTAACATAGTGGTAAATTTTCGTCGATATTTGCATCATTTCTTGGTGAAAAAAATTCATGAAAAATGTGAAAATTTTAGCATTTTTCGAACTTTGAAGGTCCCTGCTTGTAAGCAAAATAGACATTCCAAATAAATGATATATTGATTCACATATACGATAGGTCTACTTTATGTTTCCATCATAAAGTTGACATGTTGTTACTTTTGGAAGACATCAGAGGGCTTCAAAGTATAGCAGCAATTCTCCAATTTTTCACAATATTTCCAAAATCAGAATTTTTCAGGGACCAGTTCAGTTTTGAAGTGGATTTGAGGGGCCTTCATATTGGAAATACCCCATAAATTACCCCATTATAAAAACTGCACCCCCCCCCCCAAAAAAAAAAGTATTCAAAATGACATTCAGAAAGTTTAACCCTTTAGGTGTTTCACAGGAATAGCAACAAAGTGAAGGAGATAATTCAAAATCTCCATTTGTTTTTACACTAACATGTTCTAGTTTTTGAATTTTTACAAGGGGTAAAAGGAGAAAATCCCCCCAAAATGTGTAACCCGATTTCTCTCGAGTAAGGAAATACCTCATATGTGTATGTAAAGTGCTCTGTGGGTGCACTAGAGGACTCAGAAGGGAAGGAGCAACAATGGGATTTTGGAGAGTGAATTTTGCTGAAATGGTTTTTGGGGGGCATGTCACATTTAGGAAGCCCCTATGGTGCCAGAACAGCAAAAATACCCCCACATGGCACATTATTTTGGATCTGCAACCCTCAAGGGACACAACAAGGGGCACAATGAGCCTTAACACCTTACAGGTGTTTGACGACTTTTCGTTAGTCAGATGTGTAAATAATAAAAAAATTTTCACCAAAATGCATTTTTTTCCCCAAATATTTTAAATTTTTACAAGAGGTAATAGGAGAAAATGCCTCCCAAAATTTGTAACCCCATCTCTTTTTGAGTATAGAAATACCTCATGTGTGGGGGTGTAAAGTGCTCTGCGAGTGCACTACAATGCACAGAAGAGATGGAGCCACATTTGGCTTTTTGAAAGCAATTTTGCTGAAATGTTTTTTGGGGGGCATGTCGCATTTAGGAAGCCCCTATGGTGCCAGAGCAGCAAAAAAAGGGAAACACCCCTCAAAGAACGTAACAAGGGGTACAGTGAGCCTTTACACCCCACAGGTGTTTGACAAATATCTGCTAAATTTGGACGTGAAAATGAAATTATTTTTTTTTCACTAAAATGTTGTTACCCCAAATTTTTCATTTTCACAAGGGTTAGTAGGATACAGTCTCCCAAAAGCTTTAACCCCATTTTATCGGAGTATGGAAATACCCCATATGTGGATGTAAAGTGCTCTGCTGGCGCACTACAATACTCAGAAGAGAAGGAGCGCCATTGGGCTTTTGGAGAGAGAATTTGTTTGGAATGGAAGTCGGGGGCCATATGCATTTACAAAGCCCCCATGCTACCAGAACAATGGACCACATACATGTGACCTTATTTCAGAAACTACACCCCTCAAAGGGGTGCAGTGAGCATTTACACGCCACTGGCATTTGACAGATCCAGATCTTGCTGGGAGTTGTAGTTATGCAACAGCTGGAGGCACGCTGATTGGTTGCAAAACACAGAGTTGGTTACCTAACTCAGTGTTTCGCAATCCGTGTGCCTCCAGCTGTTGCATAACTACAACCCCCAGCAAGTACGGACAGCCAAAGGGCATGCTGGAAGTTATAGCAGTTTGCCTCCAGCTGTTGTGTAACTAAAAGTCCCAGCATGCCCTTCTGCTGTGACTGCAAGCTGAGAGTTGTATTTTTTGCAACAGCTGAAGGCACACAGGTAACAAACTGTGTTTCACAACCACAGCGTTTGCAACCAGTGTGCCTACAGCTGTTGCAAAACTACAACTTTCATGCACTGATAGTCGAATGGTATGCTGGGACTTGTAGTTATGCAACAGCTGGAGGCATACTGCTACAACTTCCAGTATGCCCTTTGGCTATGCGTTTCATAGAAAAAATGTGCCTCCAGCTGTTGCATAACTACAACCCCCAGCATGCACAAACTACCAAAGGGCATGCTGGGAGTTCTAGTTTTGCCTTCTGCTGTTGCACAACAACAACTCCCAGCATGCCCTTTTGTGCATGCTGGCAGTTGTTGCTAAGGAACAGCAGGAGGCCAGCCTGAACTCCTGCTGCTGCGCTCTGTCGCTCCTGCCTGCCGCTGTCTCCGCTCCCACAGCAGAAGTCCGGATCAGGATGATCGTGACGTGGCACCAGTACAACCTCACTCCTGCTGCTAAAGGGTGACTGGGGACCCGATTGACCTGGGATTCACCCCCAGGGGTTTGCACGGGGTGCCTGCTGAATGATTTCCCACATCTGTACATGCCAGGAACATGCTTTTTTTTTTTTTTTTACAACCTTTAAGCATCTATGTGGAGCCTATATGGTGCACATACACAAGAAATAAGTTCATAAAATGACCAAAGTGAAACCATTTTACATGTAAATAATCGTTTAGCACCTTCTATTGCTTGTAATTGCATGTGAAGCTTCTCTTCCTAAAGACTACAGCTATCTGGATCTGGTCTGTGCTCTGAGGAACAGAATGGAGATAACCACACCCCCTCAGATATTTTGGTCCTTTTTAAAAAAAAAAAAAAGGACCAAAAAGGCTGAATTTTCTGGGTTCGTTTGCAGAAGAGACCCCTAGTGACCATTTTGTAAAATCTGTTTTTCACATCTTTAGCAATCAATTTTTTTTAATGAAGTATAAATGGAAAAAATTAGTTTCTTACGACAGTAAAGCTTTAAGGGCGGCTCTTAAAGTTTCCTAGGATCTTTTGAGAAGCAACTTCTCTTCATAAATAATTATCATTATTATTTTTTATTTTTTTTAAGTATCCAGCCCCTGAAACATAATGTTATGTATGAACTTGGGTTCTTTTTAGCGCTTCCATGTTTATGGATGAACAAACTGATTTTAATTACCTGCTCAGTATTTTCAAAGGCTTCCCTCAAGTGTCATCTTAGTATCGGATTCTGAGGAAGAGGGCATAAAACAGGGCAAGATTGCCTCATAGGACCCATCTTTCCTGACATCTAGTGTTCTCATATGGGGCAAAATTTCCTTTCTTAGGCCCCCTAAAAAACAAGAACCAAAGGCTAGTATTATCCCCTTAAGGACAGAGGGTTTTTATGTTTTTGCACTTTCGTTTTTTCCTCCTTACCTTTTAAAAATCATAACCCGTTCAATTTTGCACCTAAATTTTGCAACAATTTTGAACGCCGCATCTAAAGGGTTAATAGCGCGCGGCACCGCGATCGCTGCTGCGCACTATTAGCCCCGGGTCCCGGCTTCAGATACATGACCGACCCAGATATGACGTTATATCGCGGGAGCCGGGCAAGGACGTAAATATACGTCCTTGGTCGTTAAGGGGTTAAAGGCGTTCTCTGTTGGAAAAAAAATGTTTCATATCAACTGGCTCCATAAAGTTAAAACAGATTTGAAAATTACTTCTATTAAAAAAAAATCTTAATCCTTCCAGTACTTATCAGCTGCTGTATACTACAGAGGAAGTTGTATAGTTCTTTTCTGTCTGACCACAGTGCTCTCTGCTGAAACCTCTGTCCATGTCAGAAACTGTCAAGAGCATGAGAAAATTCCCACAGCAAAATCAGTAGAGAGCACTGTGCTCATGATGTCAGCAGAGAGCTCTGTGTTTCAAACGGAAAATAATTTCCGCTGTAGTACTCAGCAGATAATCAGTACTTTAGCAAATAAGTAATTTGCAAATCTACTTAATTTCTTAATGGAGTGTGCTAAACTTTCTAATGCGATACTTAATCCCCTTGTGCAATTATTCCTCTCTCCATATTAAGCCCCTTGTGCCATTATTACCCCCCCCCCCCTCCCTCTCATCCCCTTTTTCCATTATCCCCCTTCCCCCCTACATCTTAATCCCTTTGTGACATTATTCCCCCCCTAGGATCCCCCTGGGACACTATATAAGATACATGCAATAACACCCTCCTATACTGCGGTGTTACACTTAGTTTAACATGCATACCAGGCCTGTGTCTATCCCGTACGGCAGGAGACGGAGGGCCGCACTGATGGGTGATGTTCTTCTGTGCTGTGCCGGCACCTCCGTGCAACATCAGGCCCGGCAGCCACTGCAGCTCACATAAGGTGGCCTCAGCTCCGGCCACGGTACAATATAGTGAGCTGCCGTGGCGACTGCAGCATCCAATCCCTGCTCTGTGCTGACAAATACTGGCCAATGCATGGCCGGTATTTGTCAGTGAATTGCCGTACCCCCACATAACTCTTGGCGTACCCCTAGGGGTACGTGTACCCCTGGTCTATGGGATGTTTCTCTGCTCCACCATATGATAAATTAAGTTTCCTCATGGGAATTATAAGTCTCCTGATTATATTAGTGCTGTATCTTAAAGGGGTATTCCAGGAACCTTTTTTTTATTTAACTATGCTACAGGGGCTGTAAAGTTAGTGAATTTTATAATATAGTATCTTTACCTGTGTGTGATGGTTTTCTCACAATTCTTATGTGATTTTTACCCCAATATTTATTTTTAACAGCATACAAAATGGCTGGTGTCTCAGATTTTTCCCAGGTTGCAATGTGGCCGAGACCTGACTCCCTAGTCAGCTGATGACAGGGAGCCTGTCTGCAACTAATGCAACAGCTGTAGGCACCCTGATTGAAAACCACAGGTCTTTTGAATGCAGCTCATTTATGTTTCAATGGGTGGGATGGCTGTGTGGGAGGGAGGAAATGGAATTCTGGGATTTGTAGGCAAAAGAAAAATCAAACAGGAAATACCAGTTCACAAAAAGCTAGCCACAGTGTTCTGGTAATCTCACAGCACAGCCATTTAGCCCCAAGACAAGCACAGATCCTTCCTAAGCATGTCCATTACTGTCTGCCAGATACGTACTAAAATAACCTTATGGTGGATAACCCCTTAAATACCAGAGAGTTGTCATTAAAACTGGGCGGGGTTTACCACCATTTTATATATTTAGAGAGTAGATGCCTATTCGATATCATGTGATGTGAGGTTCTCTTACCAGAGTAATACTGATATGATATCTGAACTAACCAACTTCTGAGACTAAGTTTGATACTAACAAAACATATTCATGTATTATTGATTTGTATCTGACATTGTGTCAGTGATATTCTTTATATATCTTCATTTATATCATGGTGTGTTTATATACTATATTATGTTAATCTTTTATAACCAATAAACCTGCATATCATTTTTATAATAACTTCACTATTTTATTATATTGCAAAAGTTACTTACTAACACTACTTACCAGAACGCATATCTGGGAAAGTAGTTGGGCCCAGATATGGTGAATTGCATTGTTTATTTTTGTCAATTCATAAGTCATAATATTTAATGATGTTAACCATAAATAATAGCTCATACTTGAGTTATATTATTATATCTTCTGACAAAATGGAGATTATTTCTTCTACATATTAGGCCCTAGTGTCAAATATATTCCCTGACAGAGATTTACCGAAGTAATGCTATCCACTCACCGAACACCTTGCCATCCACTGCAGCATAACCCTGCTCCCCTAAAAACTGGGACTTATAACCTATTGTCTGTGGCCACATGGAATGCTGGGAAAGGTCTGACTTGAAAGTAAAATAAAAAGACAAAAAAAAATAAAAAATCCTGGAATACTATAGGATAGTATAACTTGCCTGCTCACTGTTTGAGGTAGAACAGCACTAAAAGACCTTCTTTTAAAGGCTCGGCGTGTGATGTTACTTACATGCCCAATCACTCCGACCTGCCCCTCACTGTATGACATCTTCTGGCTCCAATGCTGCCAGAACTGCATACTGTCTCCTGCTCTGTATTTAAGCCCCCCTGGGATATACAATAGCCTTCTCCATCCAAAGCAATATGACCACCAGAAAATGGCTGCGGTCGAAGTGGAGGGGGCATGGGCATTTTAAAGGAATACGGTCAACTGTTCACCCGTACTATAACCCGATACACCAGGTTATAATGCGGGTGAACAGGAGACAGATGCAGGGTCTCGGACCAATCCTCCAAAGGTCCCCCTTCTTCCTACACTCACTTGCGCTCTGAGGCAGTCCTGCCGGCTAGATTTAAATATTGATAAGCGCTGGAGCATGAACGGTCACGTGAGTACTCGTGCTTACTGAGCACTCACGTGAATTGGGTTATAGTGCGGGAACAGGTGACCATTTTCCTTTAAATACGTACATGCGTGTGTGCGTGTCAACTTGAGCCTAATAGAACTTGGCCCCTCCCCAGACTTCCTCTAGGGACAGGAAACCACTGAGGGTGATTTCTTTTATTCTCAAGGTTTCCTGGACCTAGGGGAGGCTTTCTTCACCAAGGTGGTGCACTTATGGGGATGGGGGTGAGTAACATTTTATTTTCCTTACTTATGGCCATATTTTCACATGAACATTATACAGTGGTCCCTCAACATACGATGGTAATCCTTTCCAAACGGACCATCGTTTGCACGGATCCCTCAACATACGATGGTTTCAACAATGTAAAGTAAAGGACAGTGGTCTACAACCTGCGGACCTCCAGATGTTGCAAAACTACAACACCCAGCATGCTGGGTGTTGTAGTTTTGCAACATCTGGAGGTCCGCAGGTTGTAGACCACTGTTAGAGTAAGTTGTACTCACCTGTCCCCGCCGCTCCGGATCGTCACCGCTGCCTGGGATGTTTCCGTCCATCGCTGTCGCCGCGTCCCCGGCCTCCTCACTCTACGTCGCCGCCATCACGTCACTACACACGCCACTCCTGTTGGATGACGGGACGGCGTGCGCAGCGACGTGATGACGTCGATGGAGAGCGCCAATGATGCAGGGGATCCCGAAGAGGACGTGCCGGAACCCCGAGGACAGGTAAGGGACATCACCGGAGCTCAAAGGGCACCGTAAACGGCTATCCGGTGGCGCTGAAGCAGTCTGCGCTGCCGGATAGCCGTTTATGCGATGGCCCCAACATAAAAAAGCATCGTATGTTGATGCTGCCTTCAACATGCGATGGCCTCTGACAGGCCATCGTATGTTGAAATTATCGTATGTCGGGGCCATCGTAGGTCGAGGGGTCACTGTATCTGCTTATGCGTAGTGTTTTATCTACAACACATGACTTCTCCACAAGGATAACCTTTACATATATGGCTGTATATTTGCCTTTACTTTACAGCTACCTTGAAAGATATTTCCTGGACCTTCTCTTCTTCCATACACTATCCATTTGAAAACCGTTTTCTGTCAATACATTTTTGTTTCTGAGACCATTGTTGGACATTGTGGATAAAATCATGGATAAACATCAAAAAGATGTTCTCAGATTAGAGAGCTAAGCAGTTAAGTCTGTAAATCCAGATCACAGCTGATTTCAAGAATGAAAGGACACTAAACTAAAATATAAAACACAAGCAGTTTCATGGTGTATCATGTTCTAATAAAGAAATAAAAAAAAAAAAAGGTGATTAAGGATTTAATCATCCCTATGGAGTTGGGCAAGATAGTCACACAACTGTGTTCCATTCCAGGGCAGTAAATGCAGTCTGATGGCTGATAGTGGTCAAGAAAATTCTGGAGCATCCAAATCCCAGTCTGACATATTTCTGACACTTGTCAGTTCAGGTCATCAGTCCCATGGTCAGGCAGGGACTTGAGGCCGATACTGTGCCAGTGTGAAGTCAGCTTTAGTGAATAACAGTGCTATGGTAACTGACCAGAAGGGGCAGCGCACTGCTTAGTCAGTAGTATCGAATGGTAAAAGAGGTACCAGTTATCTGAGCTGTGGCATCTTTAATCATACTGTATCACATCATTTCCAGAACAATCTATTGTTTGACATCTTTCGCCATCACAGACACAATATTTAAATTAGACATCGAGAAAACAAACTAATAATTCAATAGCAATCATACTCTTTTATTATGTAACTTAAGAGACATGGAGTATCTGGATTTTAATCCTATTGTAACTATGACTACTTTAAAAAAAAAAAAAAAAAAAAAAAATGATGTGAAAAATATATACACACACACAACAGCACTTTAATGGTTGTTAAATTCTGGTTATGAAGCTTTAAATTAATTATGAAACTATGCCGGATGCAACCGTGATCCATTTTTCATTTTACACCTATGTGACTGGACTTTACTATATTGGGTTTACAAGTAATTTCTACTTTCTTGGAGAATAAAGCTGCATTTTCTCAAAAACAAGTACACATGGAAGTCGTATGGCATCTTCGCAGGTCTCCCAGTCTGAGATGGTTTTATACAAAAGTAGATTTTTGCTTATTATTGTTATTGTTCCATGCACGTGTGAAGTAACGGTAGCACAGGACATGATCTTCCTTGGGGGCTGTGGAGACCTGCTCCCAAAATGTCACAAAAGTACATTAAATAATTTGTCCCATGAATAGGGTTGTAGTGACTTTAGCAAAAGTTAAAATATGAAAAGTCTGAGATTTTTGTTCAGCTATAAAAAAAGGAAACTGTTAGATAAATTTAAAGCAGAAAAAAATCCACTGAAAAGATAAAGATGAAGGGGTTTACTTCAGCAGTTTGTAACATGGTGTAAAATTATGTAGCTGGAATCTGTGGCAGTCCAAATTCATCTACCAACACGCCATCCTGCGAGAGAAAGGTAAGAGACAAGCTGGTTACATATTCCCTTTATTTAGGTCTTTTTTCTCACATCTACAATGCTATTTATCACAGTAATATATGTAGCACTGTATCTAATCCAATCCAATACCTTATTTTTCGAGTCACTTGGAACGCCTTCAGGAATTGCAGGAGCGGAGGCTGCTTCATCCAAGTAAGAGCTGTCCTCATCTAACAGGAGTTCATCTCCCAATGCATCCAGCTCTGTGATCAGATAGAAAACAGTTAAAAAAAGCTGATCCCCGGAGCTGTTTATTACTAATGGGCACAGCACAAAATCAACTAGCAATGAACCAACCATTATTACACGCATATCAAGCTAGATACATACTCTGACTGGCTTTTCATAACTCTAATAGAAAGGTGGGTTTCAATTTATGTGTATAGGATTTTCTGTGGACAAGGAACACACAGAATTGGTGAAAGGTGGAACCCAAGAAACCCCTCAATCAGCCAATAGGAGCCAGTCCTAGAGGTGACTGTTTCACACATCCTGTTTGTGTAAGACGGGAATACCCCTTTTATATAGGCTACAAAGAAACTCTGCCTGTAGGGTCATAGGGTATTCCTCCTCTCCTTCTTAACCTCCTGAGCACAGCAGAGATATCAGTGGTTGGAGATGGTTAATATTACAGTTCCCCCCGCCCCCCCCCCTGACCTACGATGGCCCCGACATACGATCATTTCAACATACGATCACTCTCAGAGGTAATCGCATGTTGAAGGCAGCATCAACATACGATGCTTTTGTATGTCGGGGCCATCGCATATACGGCTATCTGGCAGCGTAGACTGCTTCAGCTGCCACCAGATAGCCATTTACGGTGCCCCGTGTGCTCTGGTGATGGTCTCCTACCTGTCCTTAGGGCTCTGGCGCGTCCTCTTCGGGATCCCCTGCATAGTCGGCGCTCTCCATCGTCATCATGACATCGCTGCGCACGCCGTCCCGTCATCCAATAGGAGCGGCGTGCGTAGTGACGCGATGGAGAGCGAGGATGCCGGGGAAGCAGAGGCCTTGCCGGAGGGTCGGGGACACCCCGGGGACAGCAATGGAGGGCGACATCCAGGGTGGCGGGGACACGTGAGTATAACCTCCAATACCAGTGGTCTTCAACCTGCGGACCTCCAGATGTTGCAAAACTACAACTCCCAGCATGCTCGGACAGCCGTTGGCTGTCCGGGCATGCTGGGTGTTGTAGTTTTGCAACATCTGGAGGTCCGCAGGTTGAAGACCACTGTCCTATACTTTACATTGCACGGATCCCTCCACATACGATGGTCCATTTGGAACGGATTACCATCATATGTTGAGGGACCACTGTATTTACATGCAGCACATTTTCTTACATGAAGAAAAACCGTAAAACACATCTAAAATGTTCCTCATGACAAGTGTGTATATGTTACCACACCATATTATAACAGGGTTCTCGGCTTTGTTTCGATAATATGCAGACAACCTTTAAGCATGCAGATTTGGTCAATACATATATGTCTACATCACAAGGCTGCAGCTAAGGAGGCAAATGAAAAACATGTAGTACAGTCTGGTGGCCACCAAGCTTATTCACCTATTGTTTCCAAATTGTAAATTAGCCCCAATATTTCCTTCTATTAATGACCACATTTCCTTACCTGCTTCAAGATCATCCTCATCAATTTCAGGGGTCCCATAACTGCGGCTCAGAGCTTCTTGGATATCATTTGCGTTCTCCATCATATCTTCTAACTGATCTTGTATATCCTGTACAGTGGGAATTGTTATTTAGCACAAAGATGACCCTTTTTTATAAAAGCTAAAAGTATATCATTAACTTAAATGAGGACTATCACTTGGATATGCCATCGGGATTAGTTGAGCCAACCTCCGGTGATCCCCATCAATCGCTCATAAAGGCCCGACCATTCAATTTTTGGAAAACAATCGCTATCACTTTTAAATATAACAAGTCTTACACACATTCCCTTAACTTAAGAGCTAGTGAAAGGTCTAGCACTTCTTAAATATATCCCTATAAAGTAAAATACGCATTCTCAGTGTACAGGAGCATTAAACCAGGAGGTCATCATACATGTGACAGCAGGACATCAGCCTAAGGACCCTTTGGCCTACAACTATACCCCAGTCTCCCATGGAAACATGCACATTCTTACAACCCAAGCGTGCATGTTTAGCTCAATAGGGAAAGGGTGTTAAAAGGGAACACAAATACATTTGTTGAAAGTCAATATGCTATCCTAGCCTCCCCCCTTCCATACAATAATAATGGCCCGGTAGCTGTATTATTTATATGCTTTAAGTGTATAGCTAGCTTAGGCTTCCTTCACACTGTGTTTGAGGCTCCTAGGACTGTATCCACCTTTTCCAGCCCACCGGAGCACCTGAAAGCTGAACTAATTTATGCAGGAAAAGTTATCAACTGCCGAGCCGAGAAGTTCGTGACGAATCGAATTTACTGTAAGTTCGCTCATCTCTAGTTATAACGGGTAAAGAGGATCCCAGTCACTTGAATGGGATTCCTCGAACGTCTGTTAGAACTCCCGTTGTTGCGGCCGAAGATAGCGGCAGAAAAAGTGTCATGCACAAATTTTTCTCCCGCTATCTTCCTAATGGACGTCACCTAGCGGGCGAAAACAGTAGTGTGAAAGGAGCCTTAAAATGAGCAAATAATAGAATTCACAAATACGCATTTAAATTTACCTATTCTTAGGACTGGAGACGAGGCCGGTGCTAAGGAGGCAGATGATCTTGTGGACTTAATTTAGTCAGACTATTTAGGTGTTCAGCAAATATAACCTTTACATTTCCTGTCTATTGTATCCTTGTAGAAAATCATTATTGATGAAATATGGCCCTAAATTCCCCACTGTATATCAGGTAACATCTTTTAAAGAAAGAAAACTGGTAAATGTTATACGGTAACCCCCCCGACATGCGATGGCCCCAACATAACCCCCCCGACATGCGATGGCCCCAACATACGATCAAATCGACATAGGATGGCCTCTCAGAGATGTCAGCATCGACATACGATGCTTTTATATGTCGGGGCCATCGCATTAACTGCTATCCGACAGCGCAAAATGCTTAAGCTGCTGTTGGATAGCAGTTTAGGCATCCCTGGCAGGTTCGCTTACCTATTCCCGCTGCTCCGGGTCCACTTCGCGATCCTCCGGCGTCTTCTGCATCTTCTCCGGGGTCCGGGCCTCGCTTTCCGGCATCATTATTACATCGCTGCGCACGCCGTCCCGGCACAGCAGCGTAATAACGTCACCAGAAAGCGAGGCCCGGACCCTGCAGAAGATGCGGAAGAAGCCGGAGGATTGTGAAAAAGACACCTGAGCAGTGGGACAGCATCGGGAGCCCCTGGTACAGCATCGGGAGTGGTGAGGACGCGGTCCGGAGCGGCGGGGACAGGTGAGTACAGCTTCCTATACTTTACATTGCACGAATCCCTCAACATACGATGGATTCGACAAATGATGGGTCGTTTGGAACAAATTACCATCGTATGTTGAGGGACCACTGTACTTACCTCAATCTGATCAATTTTGACTGCCTTGTACGCTTTCTTCATTTCCTTTGCTCCAATTTTCATTGCTTCCACCTGATACAGCAAAATAAAAACAATGTCATATATTACTTATTTGTGACTTTGTGTATGCTTACTTGGCAAAAACAAATGTATTAAATAGTTAGGCATTAACCTCTACATCACCAATGTATTTTAAAAAGCTTCTATAAGCAGAAAAACTGTTTTTCTTTCTTTTTTTTCCCCACCAATAATAACCGAAAAGTTTGAAGGGGTTATCCAGGGAGAGAAAAAGTGCTAGTTTCTTCCAAAAATGGCACCACAACTGTCCTGTGTGTGGTATTACAACTTCAATGGAATAGAGCTGCAATACCAAAGACAAACTGAGGACACAAGTGGTGCTGTTTCTCTAATACTGGATAACCCCTTTAAGAATTGTGATCATTATAACAAAAGGTAAATAGAAATGAAAAAACTAAATTAAAGCAGCTTTTCTACCTTGGAGGGGGACTAATAGCTGGGACACCACTGATCACAAGAATGGGGGACCCTTGTCCCACTGCATGAATGAAGCAGCGGTAGAGTGTTTTTAAGCTACTGCTCCATTCACCTTCTTGCTCAAATAATAAAATTATAAATAATAAATTAATGTTTAGGTCAGGTAAAACAAATTATGTAATACTCTATATTTATATCTAGCAAATTAGTCATAGAGCACAGAATTAGGTATGAGAAAAGTTGTCATTCGACATTTTCAAAAACAAACTACATTTATCACATCTGTTTAAACAAAATGCTAAAAAAAAACACTTTCTATGGAACGGACAGGGATAGCCGACTACATTGCTTTCAGATCTTCAGCACTCCCATAATAAATGAAGACAGCTGAGTGCATGCTTGTCAAATACCCATCACCTTTTATGGTGCAGGGAGTGTGCGAAAAAAAAAAAAAAAAAAAAAAAGAGGGAACAGAGATGGCTTGGATAGGCAATCGTTGGCAGAAAGCAGGTATGGGGTACCCTTCTTCGCCATGTTAGCACACTAAATCCCCACAATAACGTTAGATGCAGTGATCGGCCTTTATCATGCATGTATTTGGCAGTGAGTGTGGGGCTACTGATAGTAGCCGACACTTACTGCTCTGCTTAAAGGGGTACTCCAGTGGAAAGCAATTTTTTTTTTTTTTAAATCAACTGGTCCTAGAAAGTTAAACAGATTTGTAAATTAGAACAACAATAGGAGACGTAGGTGCACTCACCGCAGAGTTAAGACTGTCGCATCTCGGTGTCCGGTAGCCGGGCCATGGCATTTGGCGCTGGTATCTTGTGGTGCTCAGAGGCTACGCCGGCAGTTTCGCACGTAGGTGTGTGCTTCTTCCGGCCTTCTTGAGGTTGGAAAAAGAATGCACCTACGTGCGAAACTGCCGGCGTGGCCTCTGAGCGCCACAAGATACCAGCGCCGAATGCCGTGACCCGGCTACCGGACACCGAGATGCGACAGTCTTAACTCTGCGGTGAGTGCACCTACGTCTCCTATTGTTGTTCTAGTTGATACTTCATATCTTGTACGTGTACCCTGCAGGAGACTGGTATCGGAGGTCACCGCAGACCTTGCTGCGGACGCCATTAGGTGATCTTGTTCCCCATGTGTGCTCTCCCTGCACCTCTACCTTGATATTTGACACAGATTTGTAAATTACTTCTATTTAAAAATCTTAATCCTTCCAGTACTTATCTGCTGTATGCTCCAGAGGAAGTCCTTTTCTTTTTGAATTTCTTTTCTGCCTGACCACAGTGCTCTCTGCTGACACCTCTGTCCATGTCAGGAACTGTCCAGAGTACAAGCAAATCCTCATAGCAAACCTCTCCTGCTCTGGACAGTTCCTGACATGGACAGAGGTGTCAGCAGAGAGCACTGTGGTAAGACAGAAATTAAATTAAAAAAGAAAAGAACTTCCTCTGAAGCATATAGCAGCTGATAAGTACTGGAAGGGTTTCGATTTTTAAATAGAAGTAATTTACAAATCTTTAACTTTTTGGCATCGGTGGATTAAAAAAAAAAAAAAAAAAATAATAAAAATAAAAATAAAGGTTTTCCGCTTGAGTACCCCTTCAAGGCATCAGAGCGTACAGGTACACTCTTGGTCCTTAAGTGCCAGGACACAAAGGTATACCTATACTTCCTACGTCCTTAACAGGTTAATATGGTGATTATAGACAGCGCAATTTAGGTACTGTCCTAATCCTATACAGAAACAGGTATCTTTGTAAAATGATGATAAAAGCAAACTTCTATTCAGAGTTAGCTTGCTGGAATATCAGCTCAACTGCAAAGGATGCAAAGAATAGTACATTGGGAAAAATGTCTTCCATTTCCACACAAGAGAAAAAAAAAAAAGAGAGAGAGAATGGGTGTTCCATTGAAACACCAGTTTCCTACCGTTGTTTTTGTGTCTTTTAGTGTTTGGATGGTGTAATTGGCTTGCTCCATGTTGAAGGATTGCTGAGTTAGATTATCTCTTTGCTGTTCATACCTGAAACATAGATCAAGTTATTTAGGTAAACTTCTTAGATTAGCTGCTGCAGCAAACTGTACGAGGGGAACTTGGCATAGTCTCCATTTTATAACTTTGGAAATAAACTTGAGTGACATGACTTAACCCCTTAAGGACTCAGACAATTTAATTTTTACGTTTTCCTTTTTTCCTCCTCGCCTTCTAAAAATCATAACTTTTATATTTTCATCCACAGACTAGTATGAGGGCTTGTTTTTTGCGCGACCAGTTGTCCTTTGTAATGACATAACTCATTATATCATAAAATGTATGGCGCAACCAAAAAACACTATTTTTGTGGGGAAATTAAAACGAAAAACGCAATTTTGCTAATTTTGGAAGGTTTCGTTTTCACGCCGTACAATTTATGGTAAAAATGACGTGTGTTCTTTATTCTTAGGGTCAATACGATTAAAATGATACCCATTATTATATACTTTTATATTATTGTTGCGCTTAAAAAAAATCACAAACTTTTTAACCAAATTAGTACGTTTATAATCCCTTTATTTTGATGACCTCTAACTTTTTATTTTTCCGTATAAGCGGCGGTATGGGGGCTCATTTTTTGCGCCATGATCTGTACTTTTTTTTGATACCACATTTGCATATAAAAAACTTTTAATACACTTTTTATAATTTTTTTTTTTTAATAAAATGTATTAAAAAAGTAGGAATTTTGGACTTTTTTATTTTTTTCCGTTCACGCCGTTCACCGTACGGGATCATTAACATTTTATTTTAATAGTTCGGACATTTACGCACGCGGCGATACCAAATATGTCTATAAAAAATGTTTTTTACGCTTTTTGGGGGTAAAATAGGAAAAAACGGACGTTTTACTTTTTTATTGGGGGAGGGGATTTTTCACTTTTTTTTTACTTTTACTTTTACATTTTTTTTTACACTTGAATAGTCCCCATAGGGGACTATTCATAGCAATACCATGATTGCTAATACTGATCTGTTCTATGTATAGGACATAGAACAGATCAGTGTTATCGGTCATCTCCTGCTCTGGTCTGCTCGATCACAGACCAGAGCAGGAGACGCCGGGGGCCGCACGGAGGAAGGAGAGGGGACCTCCGTGCGGCGTTATGAATAATCGGATCCCCGCAGCAGCGCTGCGGGCGATCCGATCGTTCATTTAAATCGCGAACTCCTGCAGATGCCGGGATCTGTATTGATCCCGGCACCTGAGGGGTTAATGGCGGACGCCCGCGAGATCGCGGGCGTCGGCCATTGTCGGCGGGTCCCTGGCTGCGATCAGCAGCCGGGATCAGCCGCGCATGACACGGGCATCGCTCCGATGCCCGCGGTTATGCTTAGGACGTAAATGTACGTCCTGGTGCGTTAAGTACCACCTCACCAGGACGTACATTTACGTCCTGCGTCCTTAAGGGGTTAAAGGGGTACCCCGGTGGAAAACTTTTTTTTTTTTTTTTTTTTTTTTAATCAACTGGTACCACAAAGTTAAACAGATTTGTAAATTACTTCTATTAAATCTTAATCCTTCCAGTACTGATTAACTGCTGAATACTACAGAGGAAATTATTTTCTTTTTGGAACACAGAGCTCTCTGCTGACATCACGAGCACAGTGCTCTCTGCTGACATCTCTGTCCATTTTAGGAACTGTCCACAGCAGCATATGTTTTCTATGGGGATTTTCTCCTCTGGACAGTTCTTAAAGGGGTATTCCAGGCAAAACCTCTTTTTTTATATATATTTATATTATATTATATCTATATCTATATATATTATATCTCAAAACTGACTCTGGAAAGTTAAACAGATTTGTAAAAAAATTTTAGCGCAGCAATAATAGAAAAGTGTATAATCATGGGTATCATTTTAATCGTATTGACCCACAGAATAAAGAAGATTGTACGGCGTGAAAACAAAACCTTCCAAAATTAGCAAAATTGCGGTTTTCTTTTTAATTTGCCCACACAAATAGAATTTTTTTGGTTGCACCATACATTTTATGGTAAAATGAGTGATCTCCTTACACAGGACAACTGGTCACGCAAAAAACAAGCCCTCATACTAGTCTGTGGATGAAAATATAAAAAAAGAGTTACGATTTTTTGAAGACGAGGAGGAAAAAACGAAAATGCAAAAATAAAATTGGCCTGGTCCTTAAAGGGGTACTCCGCACCCCTAGACATCTTATCCTCTATCCAAAGGATAGGGGAAAAGATGTCAGATCGCCGGGGTCCCGCTGCTGGGGGGCCCCGGGATCTCGGCTGCTGCACCCACCTGTACGGCTTCCACCTCACACCAGCAATGCTGGAGGCTTCGGAGCCTGACCACAATGGTGGACGAGCGTGACGTCACTACTCCACCCTGTGTGACGTCACGCCCCGCCCCCTCAATGCAAGTCTATGGGAGGTCCATCACGCCCCTTCCCATAGACTTGCAATGAGGGGGCGGGGTGTGACGTCACACGGGGCGGAGTCGTGACATCACGCTTGTCCTCCATTGTGGTCGGGCTCCGAAGCCTCCAGCGTTGCCGGTGTGAGGTGGAAGCTGTACAGGTGGGTGCAGCAGCCGAGATCCCGGGGGCCCCCAGCAGTGGGACCCCGGCGATCTGACATCTTATCCCCTATCCTTTGGATAGAGGATAAGATGTCTAGGGGTGCGGAGTACCCCTTTAAAAGGTCAAAATGGGCTTGGTCCTTATGGGGTTAATGACTATTTAAAGAACACAAACGAACATAATCTAATTTCCTAAGATCATCATGTATAAAAGGAAGCAATACAGATTAGTGATTTGCAATATTAATATTAGCATCAATTGTATAGCTATTTAAGTATTTAAACCCATAACTCTACTTACATTCTTTTCTGCTTAAGAACTCGCAGGGCTTTTTGCTTGACCATGTTCTGAAAGAGAATGTAAGGTTTACTATATAGACCGAGTGAAAGAGGTGGCAGGTAAGAACATGTAATTTGCACAGAACGGCTGAAAGGGGTCTCAATGTGGGTGGTGAATATCTGTTTGGGCTGGGGGGGCTACTAAACAGGGAGGTCCAGACAACTGGTGGCCATCAGTTGTATATCACTATCCTATAAAGCCGTGAGAGGAGGGGGGGGGGGGGGGAGGAGGAGAGAGTAGATATTCTTTTATTTCTCCCTACTTCCTTTATTGTGCGGACTTAGGTTTTTGTCAAGGAGGGACCAAGACTGTTTTCTTAGTTTTGGAGACAAATCTCATGTATAATGCATTATATACCGAGAACGCTACATGAATTCTATGTATCATGATCCTTGTTTTGTTTCTGGCACTCTGGTGATGCCATGTTCATAATTTGTTTAATCTTTATGTATTCTTAAAATTGTTCAATAAAAAAAAAAAAAAAAAAAAATTATATATATATATATATATATATATATATATATATATAAATAATGAAAGAAAATAAAAAACAAAGCTGCGGCATACAGTTAGGCATATATGGGTAACCTATAAGTTCTCTCTTTATACACAGGAGATTCAAAACCTGATACAATAAGTTGCCTCACCTATTGTAATACATTTAATTATTATAAATTGCAAAATTTCCCAATACATTTGACTATTTCTATTGCCTTATTCAAAAGTTAATTCCTTACCTGTGCCTGCCTTGTTATGAATGGTGTTGTCCTTTGTTACATCTCACAGAATTACTGAGTAGTGTGGGATAGTTGGTTTTCCTGCTCCCCGTTCTGCTCTGTCGGTTTGTCTGACTCAAGCACTGAAGAGCAGCCCTCCTATGCTGTGACTTCAATTTCCTGCTCTGTCAGATTCCCTCTCCCTCGGCCTAATAGTGTATACAGACAAGTCTCGGCAGTGGAGGAGGGGGAAGGTGGAAGATGACATTCTGTTTCCCTCTCCTTCTCTCCCCCTTTTTTCACTTCCGAGATTTGGCTGTATACACCATCAGGCTGCTGGGCTGCTGGACAGAGGGAGAGGGAATAGGACAGAGCAGGAGAGTGAAGTGACAGTATGGAAGAGCAGGAAGGAGAGCTGCTCTTCAGTGTTCAGAGCATGTGTCAGGCAAACTGACAGAGCAGGATGGGGAACAGGAAAACCAGCTGAGCATGTGTGACCCACATTTCTCAGGAATGCTGTGAGAAGTAACCAAAGAAAACAGCATTTATAAAAAGGCAGGCACATGGACTACAGGCAGGGGAATAACTTTTGAACAAGGAAATAGAAAAAAATGTAAGTAATTACATATATTATGTAGTGGGACAACCCCTTTAAGAATGCTTAGGCCCAGATTTATTAATCTGAGAGACAAGTTAGAGTGTTTTGCCCACAGCAACCAATTTCAGCTCAGCTTTTACTTTGAGAGAGATTGTAAAAGGTAGGAAAGCTAAGCTGTGATAGCCCCAAGTCAAGCACAGATCCTTCCTAAGCATGTCCATTACTGCCTGCCAAATATGTACTAAAATAACCTTATGGTGGATAACCCTTTTAATACCTGGCTCTAGGCATCTGGCCTGACCGAGCTCTGAAGGTGGAAGTACCCAACTGCCTCTTCCTTTTACTCTGCTGCCCATAGGTCATTCTCCCGAATTGATCTCGCTCTGGCGTCCGAGGACCTCCTTCAGGCGGTAAGAGATGTTTCCTACACCAATAGGGGGATCACAGACCACTCTGCTGTACTGGTAGTTCTGCACATAGGCCCTAGTCCCCCTTCCCATATCTGGCGCATGCACCCTGGCTGGCTGCAGGCTGAGGCGGTTGTGGAGGCTCTGGGGGTTGCCCATGATGAGTATTGGGAGAATAATGCTTCTTATCCTGACCCCTTAGTTCTATGGGATGCATACAAACCGTTAGAGGTGCCTTTATAGCGGGTGTTGCAGGCCAGAGGAAATTTAGGTCGGATATGGAGGGCAGGCTATTGCAGGAGGTGAGTGTTATGGAGGCAGCGTATGTTAGAAACCCATCCCCCGAGGGCGTGGGCCAAGGCTCAGAGGTCTCTATTGGTCGTTCAGAAGGATAGGGTCCAGTTGCAGTTAGCAGATAGGGAGGCTGCCCTGTTTGAATTCGGAGATTAGAATGGTAAACCATTGGTGTATTTAGCAAGGGCTAGTCGCCCTGCTGCCTCTATCCCTTGTATTAGAGGGGTTATCCAGGAAATTTTTTTTATAAAATATATATATATCAACTGAGCGCGACTAAGCATGGGAAGGGATAAGTCACTTAAGAAAAATAGAATTTCCCCTTGACAGGGCATAGAAGGGGCAGCATACAAAGAGGAGTAAAAGTCCATAAAGACAGAGTTAATCAACTGGGGGTCAACCACCACAGCACCATCGCTGCCCTTAAAGGGGTATTCCAGGAAAAAACTTTTTATATATACACATTAACTGGCTCCAGAGAGTTAAACAGATTTGTAAATTACTTCTATTAAAAAATCTTAATCCTTTCAGTACTTATGAGCTGCTGAAGTTGAGTTGTTCTTTTTGTCTAAGTGCTCTCTGATGACACCTGTCTCGGGAACTGTCCAGAGTAGAAGCAAATCCCCATAGCAAACCTCTTCTACTCTGTGCAGTTCCCGAGAAAAGCAGAGATATCAGCAGAGAGCACTGTTGCCAGACAGAAAAGAACAATTCAACTTCAGCAGCTAATAATTATTGGAAGTAGTAAGATTTTTTAATAGAAGTAAATTACAAATCTGTTTAACTTTCTGGAGCCAGTTAATGTATATATAAAAAGATTTTTCCTGGAATACCCCTTTAAGGGCAGCGATGGTGCTGTGGTGGTTGACCCCCAGTTGATTAACTCTGTCTTTATGGACTTTTACTCCTCTTTGTATGCTGCCCCTTCTATGCCATGTCAAGGGGAAATTCTATTTTTCTTAAGTGACTTATCCCTTCCCATGCTTAGTCGCGCTCAGGCAGAGGTGTTAGATGCCCCCCTTTACAATTGAAGAGGTGGAACAGGCCATATATGTGATCTTCCTCATGGGAAGACCCCCGGTTTAGATGGGATGATAGGAGATTGGTATATGATGAATGAGGAGCGACTGGCCCTTATATTCCTAAATTGTTTCACTTGATAGCTGCTGCAGATGCTCTTCCAGACTTTGATTGCAGTGCTCCCCAAGCCTGGAAAGGACCCGTAGCTGCCTGATTCTTATAGACCTATTTCCCTTTTGAATGTTGATATTAATATCTTTGCTAGGGTTCTGGCTACTCGCCTAACGCTAGAATTCATTCTGACCAAACTGGGTTTATTCTGGGTAGGGCTACTGATGTGAAGCGTCTGCAGCTCAACATAGCAGCGGTAGGGGAGGGCTTTCCTACAGGTGTGGTGGTTAGTCTGGCTATTTACATGGCCTTTGACTCTGTGCTGTGGCCCTATCTGGGGGAGGTACTGTGTGCGTTTGGGCTTGGTCCCCAATTTTGTACTTGGGTTTGCTTGCTATATAATAGTCCTAGGGCCCTCATTCGCACTAACTTGGATCGTGGGATGAGGCAGGGGTGCCCGCTATGTCCCTTCCTTATTGTGCTGGCAATGGAGCCTTTGGCAGCAGCCATCCTTACGGATCCTTCTATCTGTGGCATTCCCTGGGGGTCTATTGTAGAGGTTTCCTTTTATGCAGATGACACACTGGTGTATTTAGCGGACGCTGGGATTTCTCTCCTGTCCCTTATTGACCTACTTGATTGGTTTAGTTTGATTTCGGGCTTGCGGGTCAACTGGACAAAGTCCTCCCTAATGGCACTTTTGTCTGGAGTCCCCCTCCCCTCCTCTCTTCCGGCAGGGGTGCAGGTGGTTTCCAGTGATCCCCCCCTAGGAGATATTTTAATACATTATGTGGTGCTCTGGGATCCTTCTACTGGCAGGGAAAACCTCACAGACTTGGTCGGGCTCTTCTCCAGGCTCCTAAGCGGCATGGCGGCTTAGCTGCCCCTGATGTCTATAACTGTTCTCATGGAGTCAAATGTGTGATCCACTTGCTTGGGGAGGATCAGATTTTCTTATCCTTCTCGGACATGAAGGAGCATTATAGCATCCCTGGAAATGCCTTTTATAGGTATCTTCAGCTTAGGCATGCGGTTCCGGCGCAGCTTGGCTCCCTGATGTTTACTCCTGTGGAGCTTCTCCTAGGCACACTGCTCTCCTCCAGACATTGGGGCCTAGCCATTTTTCACAAGCCTTTCATAAATGGGTGGCTGATGTCCCGGATTTGTCTGTCCGTCAGTGGAAGGAGGTTGAAGGCTCTTATTATTCCACTGTAGTTAGTAGTAGAGCTATGAATTCAGGTAGAAGACAGACATGGTGCACATCTACAATCTTGCACAATGATCTAATTGCTTCTCAGCATAATTTCTAAAACAAACAGGTTGTTAGTATATACGTTTTGATAAAAAAGTACAAAGCCCACTCGCCACGTCAAGGCCACCTATTTAGAGTGGGTCCCTAATGTCCCTAACATAAAATGACACGCGGCATCTGTCCTATCATTTAGGCCGTTAGAATCGATGCGCATTTATAAGTAGGTGATATTGTGTAATACCCATGACCATTGGCTGTAATAGCTGTCCCTCTACCTAACCCCAACCAATTGTGTTAGGAGGACCACTATAAATAGGAACGCCCTTTAGCACTAGACACGCCCCCTGACGAAGCCCATACGCGAAACACGCGTTGGGGTACAGGTAGTGATCTCCCCTATTGGTGTATGGCAGGTATTTGTTACATTATGCTGAATTCCATGCTCTCTTCTTTTCCACTACGTAATGCTGCTGACTGACCTCTGAGTAGGGCTAGGTGCAATATAATTATTAATTTGCACTTTACTTATAGCCCTATCGAGGACATATACCAGCCTTATACATTCACTATGTATGTTTTATTATTTATCTTCATTATTTACGGGCATGTTGCAATTTGTTATTTGTGGACTGTATCCCTGCCGTCCTTATTGTCTACCATTGTGGATTTAGTATCACTACCTTTCTTCTGTAGCTTTCATCTGTATAGTACCTTGTATTTTATGTATGATTTTATAATACACATGAAGAAAGTTTACTCACTATTTTTGTATTCAATCAGTATACTGGTATCTCTTTTTTTGGTGTAGTTAGCATAAAATGACGTAGCACTGGGCGGCGACCACCACCGCCGCGACACCAGTGCCCACAGGGGGAACCAATGCCACTCAAACCAGTCCATGGGTCGCACCTCCCCACAGCCACGGCGCCACGGCAGCAACAGACGCCGCACAGCACCACACCATTGTGAACAGGATGCTACAGCTCACTTACCATGCTCTCCCAGTCAGACTGGGAGGCTGCTAGGAACGAAAAGGCCCATGTGTAGCTAACTACTACTTATATAGGGTTGGGCTGAGGGGGTGGGGAAGAGTGCAGACACATGTTCAAAAAAAATAAAATAAATAAATAAATTAATTATATATATATATATATATATATATATATATATATATATATATATATATATATTTATTTATTTATTTATTTATTTATTTTTTTTTTTTTTAACAACCTGTTAGTTTTTGAAATTATGCTGAGAAGCATTTAGATCATTGTGCACGATTGTAGATGTGCACCATGTCTGTCTTCTACCTGAATTCACATTGTGTTTTCTATCCCCTCTTTTTTTTTGTTTGTTTGTTTGAACATGTTGTCTGCACTCTTCCCCACCCCCTCAGCCCAACCCTATATAAGTAGTAGTTAGCTACACATGGGCCTTTTGTTTCCTGGCAGCGTCCCAGTCTGACTGGGAGAGCATGGTAAGTGAGCTGTAACATCCTGTTCACACTGGTGTGGTGCTGTGCGGCGTCCGTTGCTGCCGTTGCGCAGTGTCTGCGGGGAGGTGCGACCCATGGACTGGTTTGAGTGGCATTGGGGCCGCTCTGCCAGTGGGTCGTTCCCCCTGTGGGCACTGGTGTTGCGGCGGTGGTGGTCGCCACCCAGTGCTCTGCCATTTTATGCTAGGGACGTTAGGGACCCACTCTAAATAGTTGGCCTTGACGTGGCGAGTGGGCTTGTACTTTTTGATCAAAACGTATATACTAACAACCTGTTAGTTTTTTTAATTATGCAGAGAAGCATTTAGATCATTGTGCAAGATTGTAGATGTGCACCATGTCTGTCTTCTACCTGAATTCACAGTAGTAGAGATATGCTGATCCAATCTAGATATGTTTTGAGGTTGTATTATACCCCTGCTTAGCTGAAGCGCATCGGTGTTTCTCCGTCTGATCTGCGTTTCCGTTGCTCTTCGGAAATCTGTACTTTTTTGCATTCTGTGTGGGAGTGTCCAGTCATTGCTCTCTTCTGGAGGGAGGTGATGGGGTTTATGGTTGATAATCTAAACTGCCCTTTCTTACTCACCCCTGTGTTATGCCTGCTGGGAGTCATTAATGAGGTGGTCTATGGTTCACATAGACGCTTACTAATTCGCTTCCTGCTATCCTGTGCCCGTAAGGTGGTAGTGATGACCTGGAAGGACACCTCCCCTCCCCCGCTGTCTCGTTGGCTAACTTTGGTTAATAAATATGTCCAGTTATACCAGGCTCTATGTGTGAGTCGTAAGTGCCCTAAAAAATTCGACAAGGTATGGACCCCCTGGCTTTTGCTGGATGTGTCGACGGACCCCCCCCCGACTAGACTATCCCAGTAGGTCTTCTGTAGTGTGCTGCGGTTCTATATGGGAAGGGGCTGGGGTTACCGGGGTGTGTGTGTGTGACTGTTTAAGTTGGGCTTCCTACGGTTGGGTCTCAGATGTGCTCTTCTGTTTTACTGGAGCATATTTTTGCATACTCTGAATCTCGGTCACTGTGCTAGAGCCGGTCTCTGGAACCTATGTAGTCTGTTGTATATGTTCTACCTTGTTAGTGGTGTTTGTTAATTAAAATGCAAAACTTAAATGCTTTAAAAAATAAAATAAAATGTCACTCCATTTATACTATATAACATTCAAAGGAATAGCAACACACTGAAAGCTAGATATTAGTAAGCTGACTTGTGTAAAGCAGTGGATACACCCAGAGACTGACATCATCCCCATTCACATGACATGTCATACGTCACATGACTA
Organism: Hyla sarda; assembly: GCF_029499605.1. Classification (NCBI taxonomy): domain Eukaryota; kingdom Metazoa; phylum Chordata; class Amphibia; order Anura; family Hylidae; genus Hyla; species Hyla sarda. The sequence continues at coordinate 184,703,117 of NC_079193.1, forward strand.
TTATAAACCAGCAGATAAGCAATGTACCTAATGAGTGTTCTAATACCTGAAACCAGACCTGCACATCACACACCCACTTACTCAGCAAGATGGTATGTGATGCATACACATGCAGAAAACAAAAAGATCACTTCAGTTGTCCTCAACTAAAACAACAAAAAATAAAAACAACATATTGTGGAATGATGTGTAGTAGCAGGAGTGAAAGAACAATAAATTCAATTTAAAGTATTTCTGTCATGCTAATTTAAAGTGTTACTGTCATTTGAAAAAAACGTTTTTGACAAATTGTCCTAACATTTCAACAGTTTAGATCGCATTGCATATCGGTGCTGAGACCTGTTGTGATTGGGGGTTATAACCTTTTAAAGTGTGCGACAGCCCTCTTCACTCCCCACTGGCTACTCTTCATAGACTAATGCAGTCAAGGAGTCAGAGTCCAAGAGTGACATGCGCCCTGTCCGGCTATTTCATGGATTAGGATTTGCCATCACAGAAAGTTTTGGGCCAGAGACCTGCTGGGATCTAAACTCTTTACATGTCTTGAGGACACATCAAAAGCTTATTTTTACATAACAGTGAAGTGGGGGCCAGAAGCAACAGCCATCAACCCATGTGGCAAAACATTTGACTTTAATTTATTTTATTTTATTTTATTTTTCCCGATATGACAGCGTCAGCAACCCTTCAATGGATCAAACTAATGCCTTTTAATAAAATGATCTAAAATTATTTATGTGTATTAGATCTGTTTTTTTCCATATGAAATGACTATATATTCATGAATATATATTCTCTCTCCCTTCATAAGGGAGGTAGTCCTTAACACTGATGTAGCACATATGTATTAGTTGGCTGAAGAATTCCCACCTTGGAGGGTCCTTCCCTCATTTTCTTCATCTGGTCTTTATATTTCATGAGTTCAGCATCAAGACGGGCAATCTTCTTGTCAATCGATTCTGCTCTGCTGTCAACCTTTAAGAAACAATACAGACTTGATTTGTAAACAGATATAAATGGACAGTACAGAGATCTTGCTAGGGGTCTTTTTACACGTTTTCTCCCATACAGGAGCGTATACGGCAGGGGGGAGCCAAAACCTCGCGCTCCCATATGCTTTCGTATGCGCTCCCGTATGTCATTCATTTCAATGAGCCGGGCGGAGTGAAACGTTCGGTCCGGTCGGCTCATTTTTGCGCTGTAGGCGCTTTTTCCCCAGACCTAAAACTGTGGTCAACCACGGTTTTAGGTCTGGTTGTAAAAGGGCATACGGCGCCAAAATGAGCCGACCGGACCGAACGTTTCACTCCGGCCGGCTCATTGAAATGAATTACATACGGGAGCGCATACGAAAGCATATGGGAGCGCGAGGTTTTAGCTCCCCCCTGCCGTATGCGTTCCCGTATGGGAGAAAACGTGATGTGAACCCAGCCTAACCATGACAAGAGGGAAGAAAGTATGAAACCATCACAGAAAAAGATTCTTTACTGTAAAAGCAGTAAGACTTCCATACCATGTAGAGTTTAAAGGAGTCAAAAGGAGACTGGTTGCCTTTCTTTTAAAATATACTATTAGGGTCTATTCACATGTATAGTATTCTGCACAGGATTTTCTGCTGCAGATTTCTATATAAACGTAATTACTGAACACAGCTGGAAATCCTGCGCATCAAATCTGGGCAGAATACTGTACGTGTGAATAGACCCTTATAAGTTATAGTCACTAGATATCTGGAGACGGTACACTGATCCAGGGATTTATTCTATTTGACAGTTTTAAAGTCGGATACATGGTGTCCCCCCAATAAGGTTTTTTTGCCTTCCTCTGGATCAACATGGAAGGATTATTGGTTGAAGTTTATGGACCAAAGTCTTTTAAACCAGTATGCCTCCAGCTGTTGCAAAACTACAACTTCCAACATGCTCGGACATTGGACAAAGATCTAAAGGGGTTTGTCATTCAGTATCATGCTGTCTACACCAAACATAAGATTTAAACACAGTGGGGGAGATTTATCAAAGGATTTAGACTGGTTTTTCTTGTCTAAATTTGTCGCACAGAAAGTCACAGTCTAAATTTGTGCGACTTTTTCTGCAACTTTTGCTTCAGAGGATTTTTAGAACATGATTGCATTCCAGTCTATTTTAGACGGAAAAATGCATTGGTGCTGAATTTATCAAAAGCGACTTATCAGCGACAAGTCGCATCGGCTGAAAGTACGCTGAAATGTCAGACCATGCTGGAGCAGGTTTAAATACAGTCTAAACCATAGATCCTGAAGTCTGTGCACAGAATTTAAGAGCCGTGCGACTTTTGATAAATTAGGCGCACAATAGTCCAGACTAACCCTATGTAGTTTGGTCTATATTGATGTGGGGACATAGACAACTTTGATAAATATCCCCCAGTGTGCGCAGACCCTTGCTCCTTCCCTCAATAACTTGTAGCGCGTTGGTGAAATCTGATTATATAGGCTAGCCTTTGCTCCCCTCTAACATCAATGAGCCTTGGATTCCCCCCCCCCCCCCTTTATAAAATTTGGCTGAACCTATAGCTGGGTTCCGCTGACTAAATAAGGTGTACAGTGGCCTCTTATAATGCATTTTCGCCTCCTGATTCTTTAGTTCAGAGAGAAATAAGCCAGCGCCAAAGCAGTTTGGAGGCAGCTTTACCCTCCCCATAGGGCAGTGCTTCCCAACCAGTGTGCCTCCAGCTGTGGCAAAAACTACAACTCCCAGCAAGCCCGGACTTGCTGGGAGTTTTAGTTTTGCCACAGCTGGAGGCACACCGGTTGGGAAAACTGCCATAGGGGGAAACATGAATTTTCATCCAGGGTGGGAAAGAGAACTGTCGGCCATATGGACCCCCTTTTTGGTAGGAACTAACCACTGCATACCAAGAACACCCCACAAAACCAGCCATTGTAAAGATCTACAATAATTTGTCCCTTTTCTAAGTCATTCAGTTCTTTACAACTGGCCATGTTTCTTGCTCATAATACAACTGAAAATTCTCTTACTTATATATCTTATGCTTTGCCACTGTCCCATGATAATCAATGTTGTTAAAGGGGTACTCCGGTGGGATTTTTTACATTTTTTTTTATTTTATTTATTTAAATCAACTGGTGCCAGAAAGTTAAAACAGATTTGTAGATTACTTCTATTTAAAAATCTTAATTCTTCCAGTACTTATTAAGCTGCTGTTTAATACAGAGGAAGTTAATTTCTTTTTGAATTTTCTGTCTGTTCACGGTGCTCTCTGCTGACACCCCTGTCCATGTCAGGAACAATTCCCCATAGCAAACTTCTCCTGCTCTGGGCAGTTCCTGACATGAACAGAGGTGTCAGCAGAGAGCACTGTGGACAGATAGAAAAGAAATTCAAAAATAAATGAACTTCCTCTGTATTACAAAGCAGCTAATAAGTACTAGAAGGATTAAGATTTTTAAATAGAAGTATTTTACAAATCTGACAAGTAGCAAAAGAACGAAATGGCACTGCTGGACCTAGTCCGTCAGCTGGGCGTAGCAAGTGATCAACTGCTGGTGGACACCTGCTGCTATGGGATCTATGGCTGTGCAGATAAAGTAATTGCATAGAAGATCAGAATGAATGTGAAGAGGATATCAAAAAATAAATAAAAATAAATAAATAAAAAATAAAAATCGAACTCACCATCCAGAAGATCCAATAGTGAAGAACTTTTATTCCATATAGATGTGAAACAGCAAACAATGAAACGGGGAGTGAGAGCGGCCGCTCTCGAGACGCAGGGGGACACCACCAGGTGGCAACTAGTTTCGAGTCATCAGACGCTTCTTCCGGTTATGCGTGTGCCCACACTTGGCCAGAAGAAGCGTCTGATAACACGAAACTAGTTGCCACCTAGTGGTGTGCCCCTGCGACTCGAGAGCGGCCGCTCTCATTCCCCGTTTTTTGGAACTGCCATTTCATTGTTTGCTGCTTCACATCTATGTGGAATAAAAGTTCTTCACTACTGGATCTTCTGGATGATGAGTGCGATTTTTTGCTATCCTCTTCACATCTACACATATAAAACTCAACGTGTGTGTGTGTGTGTATGTATGTGTGTATGTGTGTGTATGTGTGTGTGTATGTGTGCGTGTGTGTGTATGTATGTATGTGTGTGTATGTGTGTGTGTATGTGTATGTATGTATGTGTGTGTGTGTGTGTATGTGTGCGTGTATGTATGTGTGTGTATGTATGTATGTGTGTGTGTGTATGTATGTGTGTATGTATGTGTATGTTTCACAAAAACTTCCAAACGGCTAAAGATATTAACATGAAACTTGGCACACATGTTACTTATATGTCAACAACAAACATAGGATAGGTGAATTAACCCTTACTCACCCCCATTTGCCAGGGGCGGGGTTTATGTTTAAAGTCCCATACAAGTCTATGGGAAATATATGTTACTGCATAACTTCCAAACAGCTGGAGATATTTCGATAATACTTGGTCACATGTTACTTATATGTCCACTTAAAATATAGGATAGTTAATTTAAACCCTTAACTACCCCCATTTGTGAGGGTCAGGGTTTTTGTTTAAAGTCCCATGCAAATCAGTGGGCAATGTATGTTCTCACATAACTTTCGTACGGCTGGAGCTATTTCAATAACTGGTACACATATTACGGGACGGGATAGGAGGACGGGATAGGAGGACGGGATAGGGGGTCGGGACAACAATATATGAGGATGGGATATAAAGTCAAAAGCTTCCTCCTTTGTTGATTTTTCCTCCCCAACAAGGATGAGGAAGGAAAAAACCGGGCAACGCCGGGTACTCAGCTAGTACATTCTAATTTACAAATCTGTGTAACTTTCTGGCATTAGTTGATTTAAAAAAAAATTAAAAATGTTTTCCGCCAGAGTACCCCCTCCTGGTATTTTTGTTAAGGGGTATTCCGGCTTTATACATCTTATCACATATCCAAAAGGGTCTGCATCGAGATTGCGGGGGTCTCCAGCAGCGGGACCCCTGCGATCGTACATCCAAAAGGATAGGGGATAAGACGTATGAAGCCGGAATACCGTTTTAAGGTTCACCATAGCATGAAAATCTACACGTAAAATGAAAGTAATGGTAAATTTAGGCTTCTTTCACACTAGTAAGTTGCTCCGTTACAAACGGACATTAATGGCTTTTTTTTTCCTTCTACTTTGTCTTCCATTAACGGACCGTTATTGTAACAGAGCAAAACGGGAGTTATAATGGGCAAAGAGGATCCCATTCACTTGAATGGGATTCTTCTAACGTCCGTTATAAGTCCCGTTATCATAGCAGGAGACGTGTCATGCACAAATTTTTCTCCCGCTATATTCCTAACGGACGTTGCCTGCCGGACGAAAACAGTAGTGTGAAAGGAGCCTTAGATGGTGGTTGCTTTGGATATGTGGTGTGGATCCCACCCTACATTACAGTACAATAATGGAAAAAAGGAGCAGATTTACAAACACGTAGCAGTAGGGTCAGGTCACGTGCTGTATATTGCTGCATATTTTCTGCAGCTGATTTTGCTACCTATTAACATAGAAACATAGAATGTGTCGGCAGATGAGAACCATTTGGCCCATCTAGTCTGCCCAATAATCTGAATCCTATCCATAGTCCCCTGGCCCTGTCTTATATGAAGGATAGCCTTATGCTTATCCCTATCTTATATGAAGGATAGCCTTATGCTTATCCCATGCATGCTTCAACTCCTTCACTGTATTTGCAGCAACCACTTCTGCAGGAAGGATATTCCATGCATCCACTACTCTCTCAGTAAAGTAATACTTCCTGATATTGACTTCAAAAGGGTAGGAAAATATGCAGCAGCAAAATATGCCACGTTTGACCCTACCCTTACATTGCAGAAAAGCTGTTGCAATTTTCACCTTTTGCAATGAGGTGAAATCCTCAGGAAAACCTGTATGTAACCTGCGTTTCCAGTGAAAACCATCAGCCAAGTGCGGACATAGCCTTAAAATGTGTCATTTATGATGACCATACACATGGGAAACATAGATCAGGAATGTTGGATTTCTAGATGCCAGATGCTTTGTTTCTGCAGGAGATAGATGGCAGAGGAGTCAGAAAGCTGCTTATTCACCTCTTGCTATTGAAATAAAACAGAGCTCAGCCAAGCCAAGAATGCTGATTTAAAGG